>NW_025930785.1:0-44596 GCF_000764305.2 Hyalella azteca
GTGCGTGCTGCAGCTGGTGCGATATGCTGTCGTTCATCTTCATCACGAATTAGAGTGTTAGGATTATAGTAACTTGGCAGACCGTAATTAAATCAAGAAGTCAGGCTTTCTCATAATCACTAAATCCGGATTTGCATTTCATTTACTCACTGCCTATAGTTGATGGGAATTTCCCCTCTTACCACTCGGGGTCACAATTTCCCCCCTTACCACTCGGTGTCACAATTTCCCCTCTTGCCGTTCGGGGTCACAATTCCCCCTCAATTGCCACTCGGTGTCACAATTTCCGACCATTCTGACTTCACTACACGCGACCTGCTATAACAACTGCTACGACGATGTCTTGATAGATTCATTGAGATCGAATAATTGAATGTAATTATCAGTTTCTTATCAAAGTAATTAACTTCTATGCTCATTTTCGGCAGAGTATCACTGCTCTGAAGGATCGATCTATCCAACCATGAATATTCAAGCTCTTGCTTATTTTTATCTACAAGATAATATCTGAAGGCAACATGATAGTGATATATATATATATTCGAATTCCAATAACCATTTGTTTACTCGCGATAAATATATTGAAGCAGACCCATATAAACGAATAGTTTTAACGACGGTTAATGAACCTATATAAATGAATAGCTGTAACGACGGCAAATGTATCTATATAAACGAATAGCTTTAACGACGGTAAATGTACCTATATAAACGAATAGCTTTAACGACGGTAAATGTACTACATAAACGAATAACATTAACGATGGTTAATGTACCTATATAGCTCCCTTACAGTCGCTGTGCAACACCAGACAGACGTTCGCTGAATTTGTTTTTTTTAATAATGGACTTATCATAAGTTCAATACGTAAATGTACTGAGTTAAATTAACGGAAAGATTCTGCAAATTGTTGCATGGCATGTCGTCATTATTGAAAATCAGTGCCGGATTTTATCGTTCTATCCGGCAAACCTTTTTGTTAAGCAATAACTAATATAAAATCGTCCAGAAACTCAAACATATTCGCCAACCACTTGATTAAGTTAGTTGAAATTTAGATACAAATAGTGTTGCCGTCGATAAATATGTCGTTAGACTTAGTTTAACTACCAACACCACCTGCACGCACCACTCACCAGCACGCACCATTCACCAGCACGCACCACTCACCAGCACGCACCACTCACAGAACACGCACCACTAACCAGCACGCACCACTCACCAGCACGCACCACTCACCAGCACGCACCACTCACCAGCACGCACCACTCACCAGCACGCACCNAACTGACGATTGATTGAGATAGCTGCTGGACTTATTGCCTGCTCCGTAATTTGCTAGGCATTTTAAGACTGAACATATGCTCCTGTATAGCTTCGTCTAGTCTGTTTTTGAAGATGTTCATACTCGGAGCTTCAACGATGCTATCAGGGAGGCTGTTCCACATGTCGGTGACTCGAAGCGAGAAGAAATGTTGTCGCATGGACCTACTTTGAGAAATAAAGTTTATAGATGTGTGTTTATGATTTTTAATATTTGTGCGTTGTCATATGAGTAGCGGTAAGCATCAATACTATGTCTTACCTACGTCTATTATTTTAGGTTTCAGAACTTCACCTAGGAGTTGTTATTACGGGCAGTGAATTAGTGCATGCCATACATTATCTTCATGTGTGTCTTCAAAATCAATAAAGGTGTATAACTTAACAAACTAACTTTCCTGCTCGGTTAAAGTTTGTGAGGTTCTCTCTGTCATGCGTTGAAATTAGAACGTTCCCAACAATCACAGTCGCATTTAGTAAAGTTAGAATGAACGGCGTCAACGTCAATGAAGTGTAACGGCGTCAACGTCAACGGCGTCAACGTCAATGTATTCGTGTGGATAACTGGTCGGCTACTCGATTAATTTAACACGCTCTCAACGGCGTTATCATTATGTACCTTGATGACATTAAAATTCCACTTTATGCACGGAAAACACACCCTGATGTCGATAAACCTGCATTTGTGTCAATTAAATATGCCCAGATGTTCATAAACGCTCCATGCAAAAGTCGGTAAAAAGAAACAGTGATGTCATCAGGCTTTAAGCAACACGCAAACTAGCACTCATAAATTGATTCTGTTCGTTCTCGTATGTTTCAAATATATATTCCCGGCGATATAATTTGATTCAACAAGAAACCTCGCTAATGATTAGGCTATAAAATAATTAACAAAAACTCAGCTTTTTAAAGAGGCAACACTGTCGCAATCCGTTGCTCTGTGAAATACAGCATCGAAATAAATTCCTTTAAATAAAAGAATTATAGTGCCTCTGGCATGTGTAGAAACTTTGATTGACTATTTTTGGAGCAAATCAAGTTTTGCTACCATTTGCAAAACTTTTCATTTATTAGCAGTTTTGTACGAACTCCTAAGATAGGTAATAACACGCGTATTCGGCAAAGTGGCCGATGCTGCAAACAGGTTCGTCATGCCAAAGGTGATGGCTGCCCACTAAAAGCAAGAGGTTGCGCAGTGTGGAATAAAAGAGAAAAATTAGACATTAAGGAGAGGAGAAAAATGATGCAATGGACATAACCACATTGCTGGCAAGTGGCATTAAGTGCTTGTGGTGAGATGGGTTGGAAGGGTAGGAAATAGTCAATGCTTTAATGGGTTTCCATGAAGGATAGTGGGGTTGATGATGGCTCCTTACTTGCAATATTCTCATTTATATAGTTGAGCGATAATGCTAATGGACTATCTACTACATGCGATTCGCACATTTTTTGCATTGCTCAATTATGTGTCTCATGTTTTTATTCTTTACTTTTCTATTAGATGATAGTGGTATGGATGGTGATGTTGATGATGATTAGGTTTAATGAATTGCTCGAGATTCATGAGGTTGGTAGGGTTTCATTTTGAAGTCTAATCTCGGTGTCGTCCGTCAGTCCATCAACGTCGTCATGGCAACTTAAACTGGACGCGTGATGAAAACTGACGTTCATGCGCAGCAGGGTGGGTGTGGGCGGTGCGAGTTTGGTGATCGCGCGCCTGTGGTGTTGTGGATACTACGCCTAGTTACGGTAAAAATGCAAGTTTAGTGATATTTGCGAACCTGGTGATGATATTGAAAATGACGTCCAGTTCATGTGGTGCGAGTGTAGTGATGTTGTGATAGTAAAGTATTGTGGAAACTGTCATCTAGGAGAATTTTTGCCGGCTTTTGATGATTCTGATTATGTGTACAGAAATGAGGGCCTAGTGCCAGTGTCTTAAAACTTTTAGATAGCCGGCCGGTGCGGCAATGTGTTGGTATGGCGGTATAGCGAGTTTATTCCAGAGCTTTGGATCCCATGATTTAATGCTGGACAAAGCTGAACTGAGAGAGAATTGAACTGAACTATGTTACTGACGGGGATTTAAGGTTAGGGATCGTTGATTGGGTTTAGATGAGGATATTATAGTATAGTATAGTATAAAATAGTATAGTATAGTATAGTATAGTATAGTATAGTATAGTATAGTATAGTATAGTATAGTATAGTATAGTATAGTATAGCATAGTATAGTATATATAGTAAAGTATCTTCGGCATTGAAGAATAGGCCTGGATAGGCCTGTCGCCGATTCTTGTACTTTTCTTGACTAGACTGGCCTTTTGATAAAATCTTTTCAACGGACGGCAGATTTAAAATCGCTTCTAGATTTCAGTGTTTCGTAGCATACGAGGCATTTTAAGACTAAATATATGCTCCTATATTACCTTGTCTAGTCTTATCTTGAACGCGTTCATACTCGGAGCGCCAACAATATCTTCAGGGAGGTTGTTCCACATATCGGTGACTCGAAGCGAGAACAAATGTTGTCGCGTGGATAAGTTGCACCACAGATTTTTTAGTTTATAGCTGTGGCCCCTGGTGTTGGTTCTTGTTTCAAATTCTAGTAATCCTTCTGGGACCTTGTACAAACCATGAGTATACTTGTATAGCTGTCTCTTATACACATCTAGATGTGTATAAGAGACAGCAGCACGCACCACTCACCAGCACGCACCACTCACCAGCACGCACCACTCACCAGCAAGCACCACTCACCGACACTCGTACCCCACGACGCCTCCAGCGCGCCACACGCCGACTGTTGCAGCGCTAGAACCGCATGTTTATATTTGTTTGTACCTGTTATTAATGCCGATTTGTCTTAAGTTAGCCTGTATAATGATATAATATAAGTGAATAGTACCTCGGATTCACATGTTTCATGTTTCGTTCTGTTTCACTTAAACTGCATATCCACTATACAGCTGTGGCATGGTTGATGTTATGGGCACAATATTTATAGGGTTATCACATTATATAATGTTAGTTCTAAGTACCTATCACATTGAATAATGTGGTAGGTACTTATTGCAACATTGTCTAACCTCTATAAGAAATCATGCAGCGTAATTTAGTACTACGATTTCCTTAGCATTTGATTGTCATTAAACTGTTATCTCTCACAATTATATTAAATTCTCTTTGCGTGTTTTATCCCTCCGGGTTTACCAGTAGCGTCAGAATTGATTTAGGCGTCATGCCTAAACTGAAAGGTATGGATTAACCTGAAGACTGTTAATCGCGTTACTCACTTGAATAATAATCTGATAACCTTGGTATTTTCAGCAATGATAACCAGCATAAATATAAATAGCAAAGAAACTATAGTAAAATAAAACGCAATTTTCTTTGTTTTTATTTATTTGTCCATAAATATTTACACTGAAATTTCCACTGCATCCGCATGGTTTTGAACAACATATATAATACTTGTATAACTATATTTTTTCGTTCAACGCTTAAAAATATACCATAATATACTCTCTTTGTCATCATATGGTTTATTCACTTATATTTGTTATTAGTATTTTTCCGTGCAGTATTGTTCCTTGCATTTATCATCCGAAATTAGTTAGAAAGTGTGTATCGCAATGTTTCACGACATAGTTCATGAATCAAGGTAAATCATAAAGAACGTTAAAGAAAAAGATAATGTTAAATGATAAAATGTTAGTCCATTTGAATTTATGCCTCGCATATACGTCAAATTAATCATTGATCAAATGCTTTATGAATCGCCATAGTTTATCCGTCCGTGTACTTGGGATGATTAGTAGCGTTAGAGGGCAAGTAATCCAGGGCTGAGTGTATAATGAGACATCGTTCATCACGCGCATGAACTTTGATCCGAGATATTCATTTAAAATAAGATATATATACGTATGAATATTAGCAACACCTTGTGGAACCTTGATATCAATATATGCGTTCAAATTATCATAATTTACAGGCAAATGATGCTTTATTCTCACACTGCCTTAGCACTAAGCCAATGTCAAGGCCATGCACGAGTTAATGATTTTCGCATCGCTAATAAAGTCCGGTGTATATGACGTTGAATTAAGTTTAGAATGTATGAGGGAACAGAAAATTGGTTCATAAATAAAAGAAGATTATCATAATATCGAGTTAGAATTGGAGGTCTGAGAAGTTCATCATTTAGAGGAAAAACATGACCATTAATTCTCATCGACAAGAAGCAAGTCATACAAATGGATCACCAGGTTTTTGACTCGAGTATGATAATATTTTGTGATGTACCGATCAAGGTTATGTAGCTCACAATTACGAAGGGAATTTTGTAAATCTGTAGTTGTCTGGAAGTCGATAGTTTGAAATAAGAAATAAAAGAACAAATTATCAATCAGATATATTCAAGACATTTCGTTATGTTTTAAAAGAAATGTTCGATGTTTGTTTTCTATAATTCTGAATCCCTGCGATATAAAAATAATTTTAATTGGACATCAATTGAGCTGAAGCCATCTTGAAGCTGATGAAACACATCAACGAGTTCTTGCTTAAACATTTGAATTTGCTGATATGATATCTTAATACTCCTATTAGGTATTTGTTGTATGAGCTGTTATTCCAGTTTCTATGGCTCATATTCTGTATTTTAAAATCATAGTTTACCAAGACAGCTACATGTATTGATTTGTTGTAGTAAAACTCCAGCGTTGTCAACCGCCGGTCGATGTTTTCTGGTAGGCGATGCAGCCGGCACTCGACACAGGAACAGTTGGCTATAATTGGTTGTTGCAATATGGTATTTCAACTTTCCAGTACTTTCACTGCTAAAGAGTACCTGTGACCATTCATGACCTAAGCACCTTAATTTAGAGCAGTGGTTCCCAAACTTTTTCAGGCTGGTGCCCCTTTTGCTCCCTAGTGAATTTCTAGCGCCCTCCAACAGACATACGCCACTTTCTTGAAATTTAGGACGCTGCAATTACAAAAAATAAAGGTTAAACACAAATGTGTATTTCACAAATATAACCTCATTTAGTGAACCAATATGTTTTTCAGCTATTTTAACTGTTTCAGCACTAGAAATCAAATTTTAAATCAAATCTGGCGAATTTAATGCCAAACTCGTGGCCGGTCTCACGACCAATCTCCAAATTCAATTATCAAGAAATATCTCCCAAACCAATGAACGCAAGCTCTATGAAACTTGGAACATGTATTCATCAGAACCTAATGGTGATGTTTAGCTCGTAATTTTTTTTAATTTCACTTTCATTCGTTAGTTGCCGAAATTGCCGAAATTCGAATTGATCAAATAATTTCTTCCACACTATTGAACAGATCTGAACGAAATTTTGAATATACATTCCTAACTACCAAGCAGTGATTTTATAGCTTATAAAATTTTTTTTTCGATTTTACCTTCGTTTGCGAGTTTTTTTTAATTTCCCCGTCATTCTTGATTTCACACTTCCTTATATTCGGCCCGTATCACCGGGTAATTTGTCGCTTAATAAATTCGCTGCGATCAAGAAATTTCTTCTAAACTACAGAACAGATTTCAACGAAACTTTGTACAAAAATACATAACCTCTCAACGGTGATGATTAGCTCGTGACAATTTTTCCATTTTGCTTTCGTTTGCGAGTTATACAGATATAGTAGGAACGACCGGCTTTACTACCGGTCGATCGATGGTTCTATAAATCAGAATCAGTATAAGTACAGCCGTATAACTCGCAAACGAAGGCAAAAAGAAAAAAATGTAAGCATCACCGTTGCTGAGGTTAGGTATTTAAATACTAAGTTTCGTTCAAATCTGTTCAGTACTTTGGGAAAAATTTCTTGATTACTGCGAATTTAAGCACGAATTGCTATTTAAATCACGAATGAAGGTGAAATGAATAAAAAAAACTCGCGAACGAAGGCACAATCGAAAAAATTTTTAGTTAGGACTGTAAATTTAAAATTTCGTTCGAATCTGTACAGTAGTTTGGAAAAAATTACTTGATCACTGAATTTCAGCCCGTATTGCCATATAACTATAGCAAAAACAAACGATGGCAAAATTCAAACAATTTTCACGAGCAAAACATTACCGTTAGGTCCTAATGAATACGTGTACCAAGTTTCATCGAGTTTAGTTCATTAGTTTGAGATGTATTCCTTGATCATTGAATTTGAAAATTGGCCGTGAGACCGGCCTCGAGTCCGGCCGTTAATTTGTCCGAGACGTACACCCAGGAGAGCTAGGTTAAAAAAAACAGAAAAAAAACCATCGCTGAGAGTCATGTGCTGCACGTGTTGTGTACAAATCGTCTAACAAACGTTCGAACTTCTGAAATTGACTTCGGACTACCGCCCCGCTATCGCCCCCCTACCGCCCACTTCTTCCTTATCGCCTTTCAAAAAATTTCCACCGCCCCTAGCGGGGCGATATCGCCCACTTTGGGAACCACTGATTTAGAGTCTCCAGCATTTGAACGACAACGAGATGGGGCAACAAAATCGGCGGTGAAGACAACGCAACTATTCCGAAGAACGTTCGGTCAGGACTAACGCAAAATGTTTTCATAAGCGAAGAAACTACGGCTACTAAGACAGAGCGACTGCGCAAGACGGGAGCATAGCTACGGTTGCGATACGGCTATTCGAAACAAGACGGTCGAGAACATCCCTGCAAAATAGCGCCGGGTGCTGCAGTCGTACCACTCTACAGTAGACCACCACGGATCAACGTTTCAGGTAAGGTACGATGTTGTAGGTCGAGTTCACTCTTTACTGCCGCTCACGTGCTCCACATGTGCCAGTCACGGCCCAGTACAATATAGAGGTATTCACATCAGCCGAGTGAGGTACCGCAAGGCCATTGCTGTGAATGCTTCTATAGAAATGCATTAAATAATATTGGACTCGACCGTGCCTGACATATGCCGGACACGTGCACGGCATATGTCAGGCACGTGCTCGGCAGTACAGTATTATGTAAAACCCGGCCTTAGAGTGATGTGAAGGAATTGGGGTTCAACTTTATTTGAGTTCGGATAACTTTTTTTTCGCTAGTAATTTTGTTGGTGTAGGATTGCATTTGATTTCCAGTTTAATATGAAATACACCAGGGTTGCATTATTACCTGATATTTGTGCACTATTTTTGCCGTCACCTGTTCATACGAGAAATTGGCACGTGTAATCCGAGGAAAATTTAAGTCTCTACGGACGCTACCTGAAGTAAATCAGAATCAAAGTATACGTCATTAAGTGAATTATTGATAAAGAAAACAGCCAATTTTCCTAATTTTTATTTAGGAAAGGTGTGCGGAAGTCCATCATCAACTCACCAATTCTTTGTACAGACATCTTCAATCTTAGAAGGCAGAGTGCTAATCGCCATCATCATTCATCAAGTCTCATTCTCTTTGCACAGACTTCATTGATTTCGCCGTTGGCGACGGCGGGCGAATTTCGCAGTTGGCTTGCACGCCAGAACATTCGTGCCTGCGTCCAAGAAAGGCTGGGCCTCTAAAGAAGCTCATAGTCTACTGTATTTGATATGCTGTTAGCGTTACACTACCATTATCGAATAGTACATTATCACAAGTGCGTAGCAGATAGCTTATAACCTTGGTATAAAACAAGTTTGCATATATTGTTTACTGAAGTCTTTTTATCTACATCCAAAACATTTCGCTTTATTATAAAATTCCGAGCACCCAATTCTAAAACATTTTGCAGTTTAACATCTGCAAAACTCCTTCCTAGAACATATATACTCGTTCAAAAGGATATTAAAACGCTGACGAAGCAATGCTGTTGCCGAAATATTTTTCAATTGAGTTCTTGCAACTGCTGTTAGTACTGGAGATCGCAGCAGGAGAGATAGCGTCGAAACGCTTCTCTAAGGTGAGGGAGAATTGATGCTGTGACACAACAAAAGAGCCTGAATTTACATAGAGTCATTGGCGAATTTTGTAGTCCTTTTATTCAAAAGACTGAACCATGAATGAATTGTGTTTAAACATGTCCCGTACAGTCGCTAGTTATTTTTGTCTTATGATAGGCTATCACTTCAACGGAATGCAGTCATTAGCTAACGAATGATTATTTAGCAATCACGGATTCTCTTTCTTTAAAGCAAACTTTAAACAAAATTAGTAGAAATACCTAAAATAGATAACACATTTAAAACGCTTTTTAGCCAATATTAATCATATAATATAAGATGAGCTTGATGCTTTCCATGAGTGAGAACTACAGAGTTAAACCTTTCATAGTTTCTAGGCGGATCTACTTCTACGAAGTACGGACTGTAAACTCTTTTGTACTGTGCCATACTGCGCCTTCGCAATATAGCCTATGTCAAGAAGAAATATCATGATTCAAGTAATTAAGATATATTAAATTAAAACTCTAGGATGTATTTATTATAATTTGAAAATACTGTCAACTTCTCTAGAGGTGTAGGTTACTTATAAATAATAGAAACTTGAAAACGCTTTTGTCAATTAAAACATGACGGTTCACCTGGCAGACAAAAGCAAGGCTTGAATATTCAGTTACATTATTATCAACGGTTATAATTCATTACAACGAAGAATTTGGCTAATAATTTCTGAATTGCTGCGATGGTACATAAGACCTCCAAATTATCAATAACGCATCGGCAGAGGAGCTCATACGAAATGTTTGTATCCATGATATGAAGCATATATGTACCTAATGAAATTTCTTGGAAAAGAAGTGCATTTTAATCTAGAAACCAAAAGGTAATTGAGGCTTGCAAAGCGCACCAATATGAATTTTGTTGAACAAATAAATTCACAGTAGGTTATTTGTGGACAAATATTGGTACAGAATAGGTCCGTTGAGCAAGGTTATCACGTTTTAGCTTGATTTTCATCCTGTATTAAGCATTACTTACAAACGTTGTGAATGTACCCGGATATTTTTGTGAAGAAACCAATTTATTAGTCTCCTTCCAAAACTCTTAAGCCAGCGCAGGGAGATTGATAAACAAACATCTCAGTGAGGAATTGACAGCAAACTACTAATGTGATTCATAAAATTACAACCACTTGTGAATTGAATTCTCAAATACAAATGATGCCCACCAGGGTTTTTATATAATTCAGTATTTACTGTTAATAAACAAATCCCATATAAATTCATTAATAGATTCTAATGCACACTAAACCTCACACCCTGCAGGTTGGCGGGAATGTGGTAAAGAACGAGTGCCTCCTGACGACCGCAGCGCCCGCCTCAGAGTTCCTGGGTCTGCGTGGCGCCTGCAGCCTCATGTGCCAGCAGACCGCCAGCTGCCACTTCTTCTGCTTACTCAAAAGTATGTAACTTGTTTCTTCTCTCTAACCTGTCATGTATTCTACAAGGTTTTATGATTGATCGAAAAGCAAACAAATTACGTACAATAGCAGCCTATAAAACGCTGCGGGTTGATGCTTGTAGGTGAATGCTGGTATATGGGTTACAATGGACGAGGAGGGTGGGTTCATATATATAGATGGATGAATAGAACATAGATAAGGGATACATGAATAAGTTTAATTAAACTTAGCATATCTGACGGTATAAATATAATTAACCTGCGCGCGTATAAAAACAATAGAGAAACAAGTTTTAATCAGTTCATGATGTATTTTGCTACTAAGACGCAACTTCTCAAGCGTCTATTGATCTCAGGTGAAATTTTGAATGTGCCCAGCAGACCGCTCTTTGACACTCTCAGTTATTTTTTACCTGCATTTAAAATAGGCTGGGTTTGCAGGTGGCATCAACTAAGTAAAGTGAATTTACTAAGTAAAGGTTTACTAAGTAAAGTGAAACTGATAACTAAGTAAAGTGAAACTGAAAAAATTGTTGGTAATGACATGAATATGAATTTTAAGTTTGACCTAGAGATATCACTTCAGTTATTAACAGGATTCGCTTACATAACAGGTACAGACACGTGCGCTCTGTTCAAAGCCTACGTCGCCGTGCGATGGCCGGGCCATCCTGCGTCTGCGTCCACCAAAACGTACGACGCTTGCTACACGTCGTGGGGGGACCCCCGGGACATCGTGAAGACGAACTCCCCCTTCACTTACTCCACGGCTCTGGAAAGCTACGACCCGAAGGCTGCTACCGATGGATACGCTTGCGCAGACCCCGCATACTTCGTTACGGAGTATCTGCCTAACAGCTTCTCGCAGATAGACATGGAACTGACCACCCGAGTGCAGACCGTAGCCATAGGCACGGCTATGTCTTACAATATTGTTGACATGGACGTGATCCTCAGCAACACGAGTGACTTCAACCTGGGACAGAAAATTGGGCGAGTGGATGGACGACTGACGGAGTGGTCGACGTACACCATCGTCACCAACACCAGCGTGGCCGGCCGGTACATCACGTTCTACCAGGTGCAAACTGATTTTCATGGCTACGCCGAAATACAGGTTATTCCGCTGCCTTGAGCCTGTCCAAATTTATGAAAAATGTCAAATTCAAACTTTTTTTCGGTTTGAGTAAATAATTTTTCTGCTCAGGAGCAGTCTAAAGTTGGCCTGACAGTGCGTGCTGCAGCTATAAGTGCTTAACTCAAAGTTTTATTCCTGAGTTGCAACTAATCTGAAACACTTAGACGACTCATATGCTGTCAACTTCATTACAAATTGAAACGAATTGTTGATATAGTAAATCACTGTGCACCCAATCCAGCTAAGTAAAGCACTTCGTATTAAAATATGTGCGACAGTCAATTAAAGCTTTGTTAATCTTCATTCAATAATATATTAATACGTTGCAAATACAATGTTGGTTCTACAATGTTTTACAATAAATTTCATGCGACTGATGATGGTGCTGAAGCTCTCAACAGGAGAAAAATTGTCGAACCTTTTCTCCAAGGTGAGAGAACTGATGAATGTGGCGTTGAAACAGCCTTTAATGCTCGGCAATTCAGTCAAATAACATTTAATTCAACGTTGATTCGCAGTCTGGCCAGTGTCTGGTGGAAAGCTCATTGACGAATTTTTTGGACTCATGAATGAAAACCTTGAATCATGTTTGAGTTGAAAAGCCAATGTTTATGGTAGTAACATATTTTTGTTCTTTTATCTCTTTTCCACGCAAATATTAGCACCTGACAATAAAATTTAAAATGCATTGGAATACAATAAATACTTCCTCAGAATCAAATACATCAGAAAAAAACAATCAAGTAGTCCTAAGCAATTAGTTGATGCTTTAACGCATGAATTATTTTAAATAAAAACGACCAAATTACAAGTTCTAGCATTGTACGACACAGTGCACATTGACACATTCTTTTGAATTTACGAAGACACTCTCCAGGATTGACTCATTCTAACTATGTGACGCTCTTCATATGATTGTAGGCTGGCAGCGTTGATTATATGCTAATTTGCGTATTTATTAATTCAATTTACTTATACCCAATTAAATTTTGGCATGTTTGTTTCCATGATTTCGACCAGGTGCTGAAGATGCCGAAGAATTTTTTTATAAAAAATTCTTCGAAATCTTGAATAACTGTGGCTTTGAGCACACACTGTTGCACAGCTTTTATATAGTTACTCCGATGGTCACACGGTTAACTTATAATGTCATAACGACTCATCATACTTGACTCTAGAAATTTCGCTAATTGCGGCCGTCGGTAAATTGACTTTCCTCATACGAAAAGCGCAAACCCATGCTTTTCGATATTATTATTAAGAAACAATATTCTCATTCTCAATAAGAAACAAACAATTCTCATGAATATCTTATAAGATATTCATGAGAATATTACAATGAATGCTAAACATCATGTCCTGCCAGGTTGGCGGGAATGTGGTAAAGAACGAGTGCCTCCTGACGACCGCAGCGCCAGCCTCAGAGTTCCTGGGTCTGCGTGGCGCCTGCAGCCTCATGTGCCAGCAGACCGCCAGCTGCCACTTCTTCTGCAGCCTAAAGAGTATGTAACTCGTTTCTCTTCTCTTTCCAGTCGTGAATTATAATAAGGTTTGAGTTTGATCGAAATTCTATTCGTTACTTACCATATTTACACTGGTATGTGAATACCATTTAATCGGAAGCCCATTCGGTAAGTATTAATAGTTAAAGCAGTGTTCCGACATAATAGACTACTGATTTTGAGTGCAAGGGCTAAAGAGCGAAACTTTAGTTGAGGTCTAAACTCCCATGCGTTGAGAAAAGGATGATTTAAACTCGACGTGAACTTTCTTTATTGACTTATGATGATCTCCGAGTAGTGTACAGGAGTCATAGTAAAAGGGCACACAAATTTTTCAAGCGAGGTAGAAACTCGTTATTCTTTGTTGACACTGGGGTTCTAGAAGACCAAATTATAATCTCGGGAGTACGAGTCTCGACAAGACGCAAGCTAGCAGTTACGTAGGTACAAGCCACGCCGAAACTCGGGAAATGTTAGTCGCAAGATAACGAGACGAGTGACGTGGGTGCGAGCGATGCCGAAACATCAAAAGTCAGTCACAGATATCGAGGGTACAAGCCTCGAAACGTCGCTGAGAAGAGTAAATGAATTGTGTGCAGGCAACATCAAAACGCGGAAGGGTTACACGTCGAGTGACATAGGTACGAGCCACACCGAAACGCAAGTCAGTCGCAGCTGCCTAGGGTACGAGCCTCGATCAGCCGCTGAAAACGCGAATGTTGTGGGTAGGAGCCACATCGAAACACGGAATGACTAGAGGCAAGGAAGTGAGTGAAGCGTGGATACGGGCCACGCCGGAAATACACGAAAGTGCGAATGATGCGGGTATACTAGCTGCAAAAAAGGCGTCGGAAATTGAAATTAAATAAGACAGCACCTGCCCCGTTGGTTGATCTCGTACTTACTCCCGGTTCCACCAATCGCCCTGCGAGTAGTTTAATTTGCTAGATTTATCTCTAGTACGGTAGCGTCTTATTAGCCTACATCTGGCTCTCTGAATTCGACTAGAAACTTTCACACTCCATATCACCGCTTTGTAACACATCGAGAAGAAATGCCGGTACAATTAACTCGGCTTGCATGAAACTTTTACCGATGAAACTAATTACACTAAATATTTCATCAGATGTAGTTACTGTCGAATATTGATAATTTTTGATTGACTTGAAAATATGAATTCAGTTATTAACAGAAATCGCTTTCTTAATAGGTACAGGTTTGTGCGCTCTGTTCAAAGCCTTCGTTGCCGTGCGATGGCCGGGCCATCCTTCGTCTGCGTCCACCACAACGTACGACGCTTGCTACACGTCGTGGGGGGACCCCCGGGACATCGTCAGGACAAACTCCCCCTTCGCTTACTCCACGGCTCTGGGAAACTTCGACCCGAAGTCTGCTACCGATGGATACGCTTGCGCAGCCCCCGCATACTTCGTTACGGAGGACCTGCCTAACAGCTTCACGCAGATAGACCTGGAACTGACCACTCGAGTGCAGACCGTAGTCATAGCCTCGACTTGGTCTTACAATATTGTTAACATGGACGTGATCCTCAGCAATACGAGTGACTTCAACCTGGGACAGAAAATAGGACGAGTGGATGGACCACTGACGGAGTGGTCGACGTATCCATACTGGAGCTCCATACTGGTGCTCCATACTGGGGCTCCATACTGGTGCTTCATACTGGGGCTAAATACTAGGGCTCCATACTGGGGCTCCATACTGGGGCTCTATACTGGGGCTTCATACTGGGGCTCCATACTGGGGCTTCATACTGGGGCTCCATACTGGGGCTCCATACTGGGGCTCCATAGAGGGGCTCCATACTGGGGCTCCATACTAGGGCTCCATACTGAGGCACCATGCTGTGGCTCTATACTGGGACTCCATACTGGGGCCCAATACTGGGGCTCCATACTGGGGATACATACTAGGGCCCCATTCTGGGGCTCCATACTGGGGCTCCATACTGTGGCACCATGCTGCGGCTCCATACTGGGGCACCATGCTGTGGCTCAATACTGGGGCTCCATACTGGGGCTCCATACTGGGGCACCATATGCTGTGGCTCCATACTGCGGCTCCATACTGGGGCTTCATACTGGGGCTCCATACTGGGGCTCCATACTGGGGCTCCATACCGGGGTTCCATACTGGGGCTCCATTCTGGGGCTCCATACTGGGGCTCCATACTGGGGTTCCATACTGGGGCTCCATACTTGGGCTCAATACTTAGGCTCCATACCGATTTCCATACTGGGGCTCCAATCATGATTTCCATACTGGCCCGGTTTCTTGATGCAAACTCACGTTGGGAGTTCTCGCCTGCCCTTGCCCACGTAATGCCTTCCTGTAGAACCATCAGTCGGTCCTGCCACCGTCAAATGATCAAGCTATCAAATCATATGAATTTATTTCCCGAAGCTGAAAATGAATCTTTGCCACCACAGGGCATTTAGCACATCCAGGGAACTTTAGTATGGATTACAATGACTCGTTCCAAATGCACCAGCGCCTTAACGATATTAATGAGAGTTTTGTTGATATCAGGATGTGTTTTGATGTCATCTGACAGCTTTTTGATCTCATCAAGTGATATTTTAATTGCATCAAAATGCGATTTGAAAAGTTATGTGCAGATCATTATTATTTTGAGGGCAGTATGTGGAGATTGCAAGCAGTAAACAATAGAAAGAAGTTAGTGCAATCGTGAAAATCTTGCGCATTCATTACATGATTATTTTTGATAATCTCATTTATCATTGTAGCTCGTTCGGATGAGGCGATTATTTCTAATGATTCCCGTTCTATTTCTTTCTCTTCTGAAGACAATTTTTTTAATCTTCTCGAATAAGTCCAGGACTGACTGCATGAATTATATTTTTGCACAAACATTTTCAATAAGTTTAGTTCCATCCAATTCAGACATGCCATCTGCATATACTGAAGGCCTTCAGTAATTACCTCAGTGGCATATAGGCAGGCAGTCGAGCATGAGTTTTCGTTTAATTCGAAGTCCAGTAACGCGCGCGTCGATGAACCAATCAGCCGCGGTCAATCACCGAGTAAATCCCAACGAATTCCACCGAGTTCACAATAAAGCGAGAACATGCGATGGCGTGACACCGTTCGTTCAAAAGTTACAAATGAATAAAACTTACACAGCAGCTTTAGAATTGACGACGATTTTCTTCATGGCTCGCTACTGAAGACTCATTGTTAATAATGCGCAAGGAATTTTGGATTGTGTGGCTGTAGTTAAAGTGGTTGTAGCTGTAATGGCAGTAGCTCCCTGTAGCTGTAGCACCGCGTGGCAGTAGCTCCCTGTAGCTGTAGCACTACGTGGCAGTAGCTCCCTGTAGCTGTAGCACCGCGTGGCAGTAGCTCCCTGTAGCTGTAGCACTACGTGGTAGTAGCTCCCTGTAGCTGTAGCACCGCGTGGCAGCATCTCTTCAGGTCTATAGCGTGCGCTGGTAAGTCCCGGCTGCCCTGTCAATTACGTCTGCATAAATAACACATGTTAAAATTCCTCCATCTAGCAGAGCTGAACAATGTGGTTTATATTTTTTACATGTAGACCACTTCAAAATAAGATTTCATGTTAGCTGCGTCAGCAATAATTCTCCGTATTAATTTATTGCTGCAATTATTGGAGTGCTTTCTCGTGTCATGAATCGGGGCCTCGCAAATAGTATTGCTGCGCAGGTCATATATACCTTGGCTATTGGAGAGCACACCCGCAATACATTTTGGAAATGTGTGTTCATAAAATTGTCCTGGTTTTTGTTCATTATTAATCTATTTTGATATTGTAAATTAAAGTAGCTTCAATTTAGTGTGAAATCATGGCACAGCTAAATCCTTCACTGGTTGAAGTGGACTGATATATTAAACAGCATATATTTTGTGTGGAGAAATTATACCTGTGCGTTTAAAGGAAGTCATTAGAGTATACAACTTCCTTACCCGCCACTCAAAAATGAGGCCAAGACATATTTCAGCAGAAATTAAAGCAACACCAACTAGTGTGCAACGAGATGGGAAGCAACTCTTGATATTCTGGGCCTTAGGTACAAATAACTAATTAAAAATTACGGCACGCAATTCAATGGCCACTTCAAAACATGAACAGTAAAAGAATACCTATAGCGAAGGCAGCCCGCCTCGCTCGTTACCAGCGGAACCTTGGGCAAACAAATGAAGCCCGAGTTGCGCAGCTACACCGCGCGCACCATAATATGTGCTCAATGTAGCATAGATACCAAACTAAACGTTTCTGGAGCTTGATTGCACTCAAGGATGATGGGAGCGACTACATGCACATCTCTCCGTACAACGCCCGGAGGCACGCTGAGTCAGACCTCATTGAAACTCTGTATTTGTAGTGCTGGGCAGCGAATTAGCTGCTATGTAATTACTGAAAGAACTCTCCCCCCGCCCCCCTTTCATGAAGTGTCGTGAACGTATAAATCAACGTACCTAGATGGTAATGGTACCGTTGGATAGGCCAGAATGTAGGCTTTAAGTTGAGACTAAACACGTAACTGCAGCACAACTCATGTAGACACTATATATAAAGAGCTCAGCAGCTAATTAGTTCCTATCTAATTACTTAAAGAACTCCCCCACCCGCCCCCCTTTCATGAAATGTCGTGAAATCATAAATCAACGTACAGAGATGGCAGTGGTACCGTTGGATAGGGCAGAATGTCAGCTTTAAAATGAGTATAAAAACCGAAAAAGTGAAAATTTTAAATTTTAGGGTAGACGCTCCCCTTAAGTTTAGACATTTTATTCATAAAAATGAAAAGCATCATTTATTGATTGGAAAAGTTGAAACCAATGTGTTAATTGATGCTTAACAAGCATTGCCAGAAAGCCACATACTTTATTTTCTATCATTGGTATTGTCATCCAAATTCGGACAACTTAAACTTCAAGAGCCAATCATGCAAAGATTTGAAAACATTTACGTTCGAACATTATTTTGAAAACATTTGTAATACGAACGCAAAAACATCTCTTTTTGCGCATCGAGATCCCTGATTTCATGGTGTGCATCCTAGCATATTTTAATCACCTTATCTCTTTCCTTCGATTATTAGGAGAAAATCCTTGTTAGAAACGAATTTAAAGGTCTGTTTAAAGCATTTTAAAAGCTAATTAATTGTTTTTATATCTTAAATTAGTCTAAATTCATAAAGATCTTATGAACTTCTATCTTTTTAAACGCTGGGGAGTAAATTAAATACTGGGAGTAAGATCCGCGGAGTTTTGAGTTTCTTGATACGATCGAGTAATGTTCGTAAGCAACGCAGTGCATAACGAAAGGAAAATAAACATAAAAAACTCATTTTTAACTGGGCGCTGGCAGTAATAATCAAGAATCAACTTCAAGTAGGCGTTAACAAAAATAATTAATTATCAACTTTAATTGGGCGCTAGCAATAAAAATCTATAATCAACTTTAATTTGATCCCAGCAATAATAATCTATATTCAACTTTATTTGGACACTGACAATGATAATCAATAGTCAAATTTAGTCCGGCACTAACAGTAATAATCAATAAGCAATTTTAATTGGGCGCTAGCAATAAAATGAATAAACTACGGAGCTGAAATATAAGTTGTGAAATTTTACCACAAACCCAAAACCACTTGACTGCAGTTCTACTCCCTCATCTACTTGACTGCAGTTCTACTTCCTCATCTACTTAATTGCAGTTCAACCTCCTCATCTACTTAATTGCAGTTCAACCTCCTCATCTACTTGACTGTAGTTCTTACTTCCTACTCTACTTGACTGCAGTTCCACTTCCTAATCCACTTGACTGCAGTTCTACATCAAAATCTACTTGACTGCAGTTCTACTCCCTCATCTACATGACTGCAGTTCTACTTCCTCATCTACTAGACTGCAATTCTACTCACTCATCTAGAACTTGTAGTTGTAGATTTCGTTAATTATTCTTCCTTTTATAATATGAATGCATTTTTCTCTCGTGAATATTAAATTTTAACCCTACATAATGGACCGGAACTTTAGAGCGTCGGCCAAATTCATTCTGTAGCCAAGAACTCGCTTTTTACATGGCAAATGGTGGTATGTTTAAGCACTAAATCAGCAATGAGCTCAAGTGCATTAAATATACAAGGCTTTTAATGTCATGGAAATGTTTCAATGTTTTACAGACGTCAAAACGGAGCTTTGCTAAGGAATGCCAAAGTATTTGGAGTCGACAAAAGTTAAAATATGCAGGAATGGGTGGTACATGTGATAATAAATTAGAGATGATCATTAGAGTGACTTTGAATACTAGAATAGTCAGAGGCATTAATAAATTTCAGGCATGTATGGGTATGAACTCACATTTAAATGGAGCAGGTCTTCCAAACGCTGCCTCTTGATCGAAGACTAAAGAAATATCCTGTTAGTTATACTTTTGTATTAGGAACAATTTCTTATTATTTTGGAAACCGATGTTATAAAATCGGAAATAATTCTTTTATCGAATAAATATGACCAAATATTCGCTGAAAGTCAGCTCAATTTTGCAGGGGCATACTTTTATCCGGTGTATACCCGGCGTCTCATTCTTGTCATTATAATTATGTTCTAAGATTAGATTATATTTAATTGAAACATCGGACCAATGATGAAATGAAGAGTTTTGAAGATAACATCGGACAATTGACGGCTTCCAATGTCAATGCATTCAGCTAGTCAATTTTGAATATCCGTTCAACTCGCTGAAGCATATTGACGGCTATGTTGGCGATGGCTTGGCGTATGTTGTTCTTCAAATGAGGTCGGGTACTTGGACAGTCATTGTAAACAATTGTTTTAAGATAACCCCATATGAAATTTCATGGGGATAGGGGTATCGGGCTGGCTAAAGAACGCCACCTCTCAAGGAAATGAAGTCAATACCCGTCTACATGCTTCAGCGAGTTGAACTGAACTTCCTAAATCTACTAACTAAATGCGTTGACAATGGAGGCCATCATTTGTCCGATTTCATCTCTAAAACCTAATGATCCAAAATATCAGGTAATGTCTTATTCAATTAAATTTATTTCGTAATGATATCTCATTTAGTTGTTTTTTCATTGAGCTTTCAAATCAGGAAGTTTCCGCGAATCACCCTGTATAAGACTAAAAACGTCAACCGTTAGGTCGGAGTAGCTCTAACGCGAGTTACATGGCGGCGTACCAAGCTGACTCAGGTCTAGTCCTTTTCCATCAAAACTCTACCGCGTCTAGTGAATACTGAGTCTCAATTACCGATGACAATTACACCTTCCATCTCAATTACACCTCAAATATTAAATGACAATTACAGTGAGACGCCTGATTGACATCGGACACTTCCGTTTAAATTTAATTTCACGATTTTTGTATTGATGATTTGAATCAAGAGAAATTCTTAGGTCAATCCGTATATTAAGAGTTTAAAATGTTCAATATCATCCAAAAACGGCAAGGATATAAGAAAGAGGCAAAATCTCGGGCAGGAGAAAGGATTTTTATTTCGGAGCAATAGCGAACCGAGCTGTTGGCCGCTACATTCGATAATTTGACATTTTATATTTCCGATTAATTTTAATAATAAAAATTACATGCAACCGTTCCTGAAAAACATAACAATTAAGCCTTTCAATATCTATTTCAATATGTATGCAGATATATTAAGCATAGATTACAGTAGAAGGAACGCAGATATTTAGCGCTGCTAATCCACACGTCTTCTATCCAAAGCCTGATTTAATTTTTCAGGGCAAGATAGAAACCTCCATCATCAGGTCACATTTAATTTGTACAGACCCCTGTAATTTTGCACGGGAGGGATCAAAGCTCCACTATCTGGTCACATATTCTTTGCGGGGGCTAATTCAATTCAGCAGTTGTCGACGGCGCGCGAGACCTTCGCTTTAGAAGACTCGTGCCTGCGTCCAGGAGAGGCTGGTGCTCCGGTGTCGCTTCTATTCGAGTAATGATGCAAGCTATGTTGCATCATCATTAGTAATGATGCAAGCTATTTTGCATTTTGGAAAACGATGAGAGTGCGTTATGCAATTAAATTTATGTTATATGCATATTTTTTATAACTAATGTATTTGTCACAGGACATTCAACAAAGATGATGATAATAATGAGATAAATAATCATTTATCATGTACTTTTTAGATGAGTGTCATATATTTAAGTTAATGCGTATAACAAACGACGTTAATTTGGGCATTGAAGCCTGAAGTTTTGGCTGCATTCATCATCTGATGCGAGTAATCACTGTCTCTTATACACATCTAGATGTGTATAAGAGACAGGACTGACTGCATGAATTATATTTTTGCACAAACATTTTCAATAAGTTTAGTTCCATCCAATTCAGACATGCCATCTGCATATACTGAAGGCCTTCAGTAATTACCTCAGTGGCATATAGGCAGGCAGTCGAGCATGAGTTTTCGTTTAATTCGAAGTCCAGTAACGCGCGCGTCGATGAACCAATCAGCCGCGGTCAATCACCGAGTAAATCCCAACGAATTCCACCGAGNGCCGTGCGATGGCCGGGCCATCCTTCGTCTGCGTCCACCACAACGTACGACGCTTGCTACACGTCGTGGGGGGACCCCCGGGACATCGTCAGGACAAACTCCCCCTTCGCTTACTCCACGGCTCTGGGAAACTTCGACCCGAAGTCTGCTACCGATGGATACGCTTGCGCAGCCCCCGCATACTTCGTTACGGAGGACCTGCCTAACAGCTTCACGCAGATAGACCTGGAACTGACCACTCGAGTGCAGACCGTAGTCATAGCCTCGACTTGGTCTTACAATATTGTTAACATGGACGTGATCCTCAGCAATACGAGTGACTTCAACCTGGGACAGAAAATAGGACGAGTGGATGGACCACTGACGGAGTGGTCGACGTACACCCTCGTCACCAACACTAGCATGGCCGGCCGGTTCATAACATTCTACCAGGTGCAAACTGATTTTCATGGTTACGCCGAAATACAAGTCGTTCCGTTGCCTTAAGCCTGTCAAAATGGACGAAAAATGTCCAACTTGAACTTATTTTTCCTCCAAGAAATTAATTTGTCTGCTCAGAAACAGTCTAAGATTGGACTGACAGAGCGTGCTGCACCTGGTACGATATGCTTTCGTACAATTTTATCATGGATTAGAGTGTTAGGATTGTAGTAACATTCACTTACCATCCTTGAACATCTGCATTTGCTTCTTGCTTTATATAAACAGGATATAGAAAAAAATGAATTGGCAGACCGTAATTAATTCAAGAAGTCTGGCTCTCTCATAATCACTAAATCCGGCATTTGAATAACATTTACTCACTGCCTCTAGTAGCTGGGAACTTCACCTCAGGCCACTCTTTGTCATGATTTCCCCTCTCGGTATCACAATTTCCTCTCTTGGCACTCGGCGTCACAATTTCCCTTATTGCCGTTTGCTGTCATAATTCCCCCTCTTACCACTCGGCGTCACAATTTCCCCTCTTACCACTCGGTGTCACAAATCCCCTATTGCCACTCGGCGTCACAATTTCCCTTCTTGCTACTCGGTGTCACAATTTCCCCTCCTGCCACTCGGCGTCACTATTTCCCCTCATGTCACTCGGTGTCACAATTTCTGACCATTCTGATCTCACTGAACACACGATCTGCTGACAAAATGGTCAGCAGATCACACGATCTGCTGACAACAACTATGGCAATGTCTATAAAGATTCAATGAGAATAATTGAATCTAATTATCCGTTTATTGTCAAAGTAATGAACTTCTGTGCTAATTTTCGGCAAAGTATCACTGCTCTGAAGGATCGATCTATCCAACCATGAATATTCAAGCTCTTATTTTTTATGAACAAGATGATATCTGAAGGCAACATGATAGTGAATATATATTTTAATCCCAATAACCCTCTGTTTAATAGCGGTAAATATATTAAGTAGACCTATAGAAACGAATAGCTTTAATTAACGACGGTAAATGTACCTATATTAACGAACAGCTTTAACGACGGTTAATGTACCTATATAAACGAATAGCTTTAACGACAGTAAATGTACCTATATAAACGAACAGCTTTAACGACGGTTAATGTACCTATATAAACGAATAGCTTTAACGACGGTAAATGTACCTATATAAACGAATGGTTTTAACGACGGTAAATGTACCTATATAAACGAATGGTTTTAACGACGGTAAATGTACCTATAACAATGAATAGCTTTAACGATGGTTAATGTACCAATATAAACGAATGGTTTTAACGACGGGAAATGTACCTATAACAATGAATAGCTTTAACGATGGTTAATGTACCAATATAAACGAATAGCACTGGCGATAGGTTGAAGAAGCTACTAGACTTCCACCGGGTTCGATAAGGAGCTAGGCATTTCAAATCTGAACATATATTTTTCCATAGCTTTATCTAGTCTGTTCATGAACGCGTTCATACTTGCTATTGAACATTTTAAACTCTTACTATACGGATTGACCTAAGAATTTCTCCTGATTCAAATCATCAACAAAAAAATCGTGAAATTAAATACAAATAGAAGTGTCCAATGTCAATTAGGCGTCTCATTGTAATTGTCATGTAACATAAGACGTCATCTGTTATTGAGACCTAATATTCGCTAGACGCGTTAGAGTTTTGATGGAAAAGGACTAGACCTGAGTCAGATTGGTACGCCGCCATGTAGCTCGCGTTAGAGCTACTCCGACCTAACGGTTGACGTTTTTTAGTATTATTCAGGGTAATTCACGGAAACTTCCTGATTTGAAAGCTCAATGAAAAGATAACTAAATGAGATGACTGGCTCGTGCTGGCACGCTGTCAGGAGAGCTTGGTTTTGCTCTACTCGCTGTTTGGACTTGGCTTTGTCCAGCAGTGTCCCGGTAGCAGGCGCTGTCTCATCATTACGAAATAATTTTAATTGAATAAGACATTACCTGATATTTTGGATCATTAAGTTTTAGAGATGAAATCGGACGAAAGGATGGCCTCCATTGTCGATGCATTTAGTTAGTCAATTTAGGAAGTTCAGTTCAACTCTCTGAAGCATATTAACGAGTATTGACCTCATTTCCTTGAGAGGTGACGTTCCTTAGCCAGCCCGATACCCCTATCCCCGTGAAATTTTATATTGGGTTACTGTATCTTAAATCAATTGTTTACAATGACTGTCCAAGTACCCTACCTCATTTGAAGAACAACATACGCCAAGCCATCGCCAACATAGCCGTCAATATGCTTCAGTGGGTTGAATGGAACTTCAAAATAGACTAGCTGAATGCATTGACAATGGAGGCCGTCATTTGTCCGATTTTATCTTCAAAACTCATCATTCCATCATTTGTCCGATGTTTCAATTAAATATAATCTAATCTTAGAACATAATTATAATTATAAGAATGAGACGCCTGGTAGACACCGGATAAAAGTTTGCCCCTGCAAAATTGAGCTGACTTTCAGCGAATATTTGGTCATATTTATTCGATAAAAGAATTATTTCCGATTTTATAACATCGGTTTCCAAAATAATAAGAAATTGTTCCTAATACAAAAGTATAACTAACAGGATATTTCTTTAGTCTTCGANTTAAAGTTGATAATTAATTATTTTTGTTAACGCCTACTTGTAGTTGATTCTTGATTATTATTGCCAGCGCCCAGTTAAAAATGAGTTTTTTATGTTTATTTTCCGTTCGTTATGCACTGCGTTGCTTACGAACATTACTCGATCGTATCAAGAAACTCAAAACTCCGCGGGTCTTACTCCCAGTATTTAATTTGCTCCCCAGCGTTTAAAAAGATAGAAGTTCATAAGATCTTTATGAATTTAGACTAATTTAAGATGTAAAAACAATTAATTAGCTTTTAAAATGCTTTAAACAGACCTTTAAATTCGTTTCTAACAAGCATTTTCTCATAATAATCGAAGGAAAGAGATAAGGTGATTAAAATATGCTAGGATGCACACAATGAAATCAGGGATCTCGATGCGCAAAATGAGATGTTTTTGCGTTTGTATTACAAATGTTTTCAAAATAATGTTCGAACGTAAATGTTTTCAAATCTTTGCATGATTGGCTCTTGAAGTTTAAGTTGTCCGAATTTGGATGACAATACCAATGATAGAAAATAAAGTATGTGGCTTTCTGGCAATGCTTGTTAAGCATCAATTAACACATTGGTTTCAACTTTTCCAATCAATAAATGATGCTTTTCATTTTTATGAATAAAATGTCTAAACTTAAGGGGAGCGTCTACCCTAAAATTTAAAATTTTCACTTTTTCGGTTTTTATACTCATTTTAAAGCTGACATTCTGCCCTATCCAACGGTACCACTGCCATCTCTGTACGTTGATTTATGATTTCACGACATTTCATGAAGGCTTTTTTGGTGGGGGAGTTCTTCAAGTAATTAGATAGGAACTAATTAGCTGCTGAGCTCTTTATATATAGTGTCTACTTGAGTTATGCTGCAGTTACGTGTTTAGTCTCAACTTAAAGCTGACATTCTGGCCTATCCAACGGTACCATTACCATCTCTGTACGTTGATTTATACGTTCACGACACTTCGTGAAAGGGGGCGGGGGGGGAGCTAATTCGCTGCCCAGCACTACAAATACAGAGTTTCAATGAGGTCTGACTCAGCGTGCCTCCGGGCGTTGTACGGAGAGACGTGCATGTAGTTGCTCCCATCATCCTTGAGTGGAATCAAGCTCCAGAAACGTTTAGTTTGGTATCTATGCTACATTGAGCACATATTATGGTGCGCGAGGGACTTTGTCGCGCTCTCCTCAACATTCACACTTATTGTCACGGAAAACCTATCTCCTCCTAGAGTTTCGAAGTTACATCAATGAGACATATACCGTTCGATGCGCAACAAAATTATCTACAATTGAACAACGCGCGTTTCTTTAATTTCGATATAGTTTGGAGTTTATTTTGCAAAAAGGGGGGGTGGCGGGGGTTAAATCGAAAAATTTTCGAAAAATTTACGAAATATGCTCTCACACCCACAAAAATGAGAAATCCAAAAAACCGCCGTGTTCAGTTTTGGATATGGTCTTTACGCATCGAATGATATGTGTCTCGATGTTCTAGCTTGAAAATCCTAGAAGGAGATAGATTTCTACGGTACCCCCTTTATGGCCGTTTTCAAATATTTTCACGTTTTCTTTCATTTTTTTCGATAAATTCACATGAACAAAAAGTCTTAGATTTCTATTTTACATATGTGTACCAAGTTTCAGAGTGATCCGTCTGTAAATAGCCGAGATAAATTTTACCCTAGACGCTCCCCTTAAACGCACAGGTATAATTTATCCACACAAAATATACGCTGTTTAATATATCAGTCCACTTCAACCAGTGAAGGATTTAGCTGTGCCATGACTTCACACTAAATTGAAGCTACTTTAATATACAATATCAAAATAGATTAATAATAAACAAAAACCAGGACAATTTTACGAACACACATTTCCGAAATGTATTGCGGGTGTGCTCTCCAATAGCCAAGGTATATATATGAATTGCGCCGCAATACTATTTGCGAGGCCCCGATTCATGACACGAGAAATCACTCCAATAATTGCAGCAATAAATTAATACGGAGAATTATTGCTGACGCAGCTAACATGAAATCTTATTTTGAAATGGTCTACATGTAAAAAATATAAACCACATTGTTCAGCTCTGCTAGATGGAGGAATTTTAACATGTGTTATTTATGCAGACGTAATTGACAGGGCAGGCGGTACTTGCCAGCGCACGCTATAGACCTGAAGAGTGTGCTACAGCTACAGGGAGCTACTGCCACGCGGTGCTACAGCTACAGGGAGCTACTGCCACGTGCAGCTACAACCACTTCAACTACAGCCAAACAATCCAAAATTCCTTGCGCATTATTAACAATGAGTCTTCAGTGGCGAGCCATGAAGAAAATCGTCGTCAATTCTACAGCTGCTGTGTAAGTCTTATCCAATTGTAACTTTTGAACGAACGGTGTCACGCCATCGCATGTTCTCGCCTTATTGTGAACTCGATGGAATTCGTTGGGATTTACTCGGTGATTGACCGCGGCAGATTGGTTCATCGACGCGCGTTACTGGACTTCGAATTAAACAAAAACTCGCGCTCGACTTCCTGCCTATACTCCACTGAGGTAATTACTGAAGGCCTTCAGTATATGCAGATGGCATGTCTGAACTGGATGGAACTAAACTTCTTGAAAATGTTTGTGCAAAAATATAATTCATGCAGTCAGTCCCGGACTTATTCGAGAAGATTAAAAAAATTGTCTTCAGAAGAGAAAGAGATAGAACGGCCTGAACGGGAATCATTAGAAATAATCGCCTCATCCGAACGAGCTACAATGATAAATGAGATTATCAAAAATAATCATGTGATGAATGCGCAAGGTTTTCACGATTGCATTAACTTCATTCTATTGCTTACTGTTGTTTACTGCTTGCAATCTCAGCATACTGCCCTCAAAATAATAAAGATCTGCACAGAATTTTTCAAATCGCATTTTGATGCAATTAAAATATCACTTGATGAGATCAAAAAGCTGTCAGATTACATCAAAACACATCCTGATATCAATAGAACTCTCTTTAATATCGTTGAGGCGCTGGTGCATTTAGAAAGAGTCATTGTAATCCATACTAAAGTTCCCTGAACTGCTAAATACCCTGTAAGCGGACAGAATATTTAGTGTCGCCTTGTTTATATATGCTATAATTCAACTGTGGTCGGAAAGATTCATTTTCAGATTTGAGCACTAAATTCATATGATTTGATAGCTTGATCAGTTGATGATGGCAGGAGCGACTGGTGGTTCTAGCGGAAGGCATTAAGTGGGCAGGGGCAGGTGAGAGTTTCCATTAGGAAACTGGGCCAATGCAGAGCCTCAGTATGGAGCCACAGTATGGATCCACAGTATGGAGCCTCAGTATGGAGCCACAGTATGGAGCCCCAGTTTGGAGCCCCAGTATGGAGCCCCAGTATGGAGCTACAGTATGGAGCCCCAGTACGTATGGAGCCCCAGTATGGAGCCCCAGTATGGAGCCCCAGTATGGAGCCCCAGTATGGAGCCCCATGCAGTATGGAGCCCCAGTATGGAGTCCCAGTATGGACTGCGTAATGCAAAAATGAAGCGAGGGCGGGCATGACCTACCCTGCTATGCAGAAAGCTATACGACTGATATGACCTATTCTGCGGTACAAAAAAAGCAACTACGAATGGTGTGACTTTTGTACGTGATGAGAAACCAAAGGACCAGTTGTCATTCACCCCGTCTGAAATTTTTTCGCTCATTGGAAAGATCCCATTCCGTAAATTGAATTGAAATTAATTATATATTTATATTTATAGGAATCGTGTGTTCAATTTCTGAATTACACTTTATTTGAATGTGCCTGATGACTGAGTTTTCCGGATCTGATTCCCTGTCTGCAGATGCTTGGTATATTCCATATATTAACAATAATATATATACATTTACATTTATATATATTTTTTTATTCTGCATTCACGCTTAGAGCGATGGAATCATTTCGTTAATCGTCAAGTTCATGCGAAATTACCATTACATTATGAAATTTAATATAGAATATTCGGTATTTATTTTACGATAATTCATATTTTGAGTTTGATGTAACCATGACTCTACGATTCTACTTGTATGCTTCTCAGAGCTTTGATGGGAAATTGCGCTGGGACGGGGAAGTGACTTCTTGGTCCTCTTTTCCAGTTGAGGGTCAATGCACTTTAATCAATTTCGTATTTGTACACATGGTTCATTCATTATCATGAATAAATTGCACAAACCCTCATTATTCGGTTATAGGATAGTTTTAGTCGGGCGTAGTTCCGTGTATATCGATCATTGCCAATTTTAATTGATTGGTAAAGGTGTTTGGCTTTGGCTGTGTTGGAAGATGCGTGCTTAGAATTAACATTTATTAATTAAGTGTCCGACCATACCTATACTTTTTGATATTTGTTAGTTTTCAATTTCCGCTTCTTGTAAACATGGTCACTATCACTGTCTGATTCCTGTCTGTACAGAGACCAAAACATTAACTCTGAAGTCTACTTCAGTCTGTCATCGTTTCGTTTTCTACAAAAAAAACATCAAGCTTATCATAAAAAAGCTAACACATTTTAAATTTGATCCCTAACTTTTATTAATCTTCGCGGAACGCCAAAAAATGAATTATGTTTTGATGTAAATGTCAATGACTAGAATGAATACCCACCTTGTTTAGAAAGCAAGAAGCTGAAAAAAGTCATTTTTCCTTAATAATAAAGGCGTGGGAGAGGAATATTGGGGCATTGATTGCCAATATACAAGTAGTGTGCTGATACCTGTTGACTGCCAGAACTGGTAGGTGCGTGGCAGCAGCATTTTAACTATCCCTCATTGCTAATCTTTAACTCATTGTATACCTCAGTACAATTAGCTCCAACATAATCGGTGTGTTATATATACATTTTTCTCTGCCAAGTGTAGTCGCTCATATATAGCGTCACTTTGTCATAAAGTTATCCTGGCATAACTTTTGTCGTGCAGGAAGCTTTGAAAATTGGCTGACTGCATCTCACCATGTATCTGACGTTGGAATAACGTTGATTTAACGTTGTTTCAACGACATTTGCCATCTTGGCAAGCTTCTTACTCCTTCTCATTCACGAATTAATGTGATTTAAATCAAGTAGAACAATCAAAGAAACGCCTTTGCACAGTAAATCTTTCCGCAATCTTTGACACTCCACTCAAATTCACTATTCACGACGTATTTTAAAAGGTATTTAAATTATTTTTCCGCTCACAATGTTACATTTTACTTTTGTCTAATCTATGTATGTTAGTCATTTCATATCTATGATGAGATAATGACGCTGAATTGGCTGATGTTTGAGCGCACCAACAACAACCTATAACTGTAATTTTAAATCAATATTTTTTATTGAAAAATAATATTAAATATTTTATTTAAGATTAAATACGATTCATTTTTGAGTATTAGAAGCTATGATAAGATTTGACTCCCGACGCATGAGGAAGCTTTCTGCCAGTCAAAGCGAAGCTTTGACTGGCAGAATCATTGAAGCCCCGACGTTGTCAAAACGTCGGGGCTTCAATCATGAACTGGGCGTAAGTCTGGCGCAGTACTTCCTGGACCAATTTTCAATTCATTTTTTTGTTGTCTTGCCAGTCTCTAATTTTTGCTCCACTTAACGTATACTAACTAACGATAAATACTTGATACAAATCTGGTCCGGACTTGACAAGTAAAGTAATATGTCATCAATTCCCACTTATCGGGGTCTTACTTACGACACTTGACCAGGTCGCTAAGTAAATCTTGAAGACGCTGCACTAAGTAGTCGGGGCCTGTTCCAAGCCGTCACCATCATAGTCCCTGAGTAAAACTAAGGTCACAGTTTACAGGGCTCCTGGCAACTGAAGAAGCATTGCACATGTTGCGAACAGGAATGATGACAGGTGAACCGAAGAACATGAAGAACCGATGCCCACTCACGACATCATGATGGCAAAGAGTCTGCTCCTGAGTTCCGACAGTACTAGACTGATGTTGCGAACAGGCTTCAGGTGAATAAGTGTATTGCGCTGGAGAAAAAGAAAGGAGACCGGAGATTCGCAGAATCTCGGGTTGCTGCAAAGAATCGATCAAAGGCACATTCGCTGCTCACTATATTAATAAGGGTTAGTAGGGACTGTGGCAAGGGCTACTAGAGGTTACGTCAAGAAATTACAACGGGTTAGTAGGTATAATAGCAAGCTTTTATTAGGGTTTGCTGAAGACTAATATACCTTGTGAATGACCTGACTGTGAATCACGGTATGAACAATAACCATTGAAAATTACATGACTGAGAATCACGGTATGAACGATAACCATTGAAAATGACATGACTGTGAATCTCGGAATGAACTATAACCATTGAAAATTACATGACTGTGAATCACGGTATGAACAATGACAATTGAAAATGACATGACTGAGAATCACGGTATGAACAATAACCATTGAAAATTACATGACTGAGAATCACGGTATGAACAATAACCATTGAAAATTACATGACTGTGAATCACGGTATGAACAATAACTATTGAAAATGACATGACTGTGAATCACGGTATGAACGATAACAAATGAAAATGACATGACCGAATCACGGTATGAACGATAACTATTGAAAATGACATGACTGAGAATCACGGTATTAACGATAACCATTGAAAATGACATGACTGTGATCACGGTAGGAACGATATCTATTGAAAATGACATGACTGAGAATCACGGTATGAACGATAACTATTGAAAATGACATGACTGAGAATCACGGTATGAACAATAACCATTGAAAATTACATGACTGTGAATCACGGTATGAACAATAACTATTGAAAATGACATGACTGTGAATCACGGTATGAACGATAACAAATGAAAATGACATGACCGAATCACGGTATGAACGATAACTATTGAAAATGACATGACTGAGAATCACGGTATTAACGATAACCATTNCTCTCTAGCCTAAAGAGAGAACTACTCTTGAACGTAATCGATAAATACTCTTTAGCCTAAAGAGAGAACTACTCTTGAACGTAATCGATAAATACTCTTTAGCCCAAAAAGGAAAAAACTCCTCTGCCCAATTGAGAAATACCCTATCAGACAGTTGCTGCCCTAAAACACGATTTAACGGAAACTGAAACGAATGAGCATCTTAAATTGCATCCGACACTTTGGTACCTTGTGAGATAATTATAATCTTACCAGAACCAAAGAAAGTATAGTAAAATCATGTGCAATTTTTTCGGTGTTTTTATTTATTTTTCCATAAGTATTTATACTGAAATTCCCACTGCATCCGCATGATTTCGAACAACATATAAAACACTTATTTAACTATATTTATTTGTTCAACGCTTATAAATATACTATAACATCCTCTCTTTGTCATCATATGGCTTATTCATTTATATTTTTTATTAGTATTTTTCCGTGCAGTATTGTTCCTTGCATTTATCAACCGAAATTAGTTAGAAAGTGTGTTTTGCAATGTTTCAAAACATAGTTTATGAATCAAGGTAAATCACAATGAACGTTAGAGAAGAAGATAATGTTAAATGATAAAATGTTAGTCCATTTGAATTTATGCCTCGCATATACGTCAAATTAATCATTGATCAAATGCTTTATGAATCGCCATAGTTTATCCGTCCGTGTACTTGGGATGATTAATAGCGTCAGAGGGCAAGTAATCCAGAGCTGAGTGTGCAATGAGACATCGTTCATCACGCGCATGAACTTTGATCGGAGATATTCATTTAAAATAAGATATGAATATTAGCATCACCTTTGTGGAACCTTGATATTAATAAATCTGTTCAAATTATCATAATTTACAGGCAAATGATACTTTATTCTCACACTGCCTTAGCACTAAGCCAATGTCAAGGCCATGCACGAGTTAATGATTTTCGCATCGCTAATAAAGTCCGGTGTATATGACGTTGAATTAAGTTTAGAATGTATGAGGGAACAGAAAATTGGTTCATAAATAAAAGAAGATTATCATAATATCGAGTTAGAATTGGAGGTCTGAGAAGTTCATCATTTCGAGATAAATATGAACATTAACTCTCATCGACAAGAATCAAGTCTTACAAACGAATCACTAGGTTTTTGACTCGTGTAAGATAAAATTTTGTAATATACCTCCAGGTTATGTAGCTCACAACGCATTGTGTAAATCTGCCGTTGTCTGGAAGTTGATAGTTTAAAATAAGATAAAATAATCTGAATCGCATATCTGTTGAGCTGAAGCCATCTTGAAGCTGGTAAAACACATCCACGTGTACATACCTGATCATTTATATATACTGATATTATTACCTAATATTAGGTATTTGTTGCATGAGCTGTTATTCCAGCTTCTATAGCTCATATGCTGTGGTTCAGTATCACAGTTCACCATGATATCAGCATGGATTTATTTGTTGTAGTAAAACTCCAGCGTTGTCAACCGTCGGTTGGTGTTTTCTGGACAATCGATGCGGTCAGCACTCGGCTCAGCTACAATTGGCTACAATTGGTGGCAATATATTTTCAACTTTCTGGTACCTTCACTGCGAAAGAGTACCTCTCAGCAGGCAATGTCAGGTTGAATCAACGTTGAAACGACAAAACTCACGACGTTGAAATAACGCTGAATATTGGTTTAGAACTAAAATTGAAGCAACGTCAATTTTTCAACGTCTTTTATTTTGACGTTGTTTCAACGTTGAAATCGCGTTGACATCTGACGGTTAAATCGCTAATATATATATGCGATTTTAGAGTCAGAATTTAACGCGATATCAAAGTTGAAACAACGTCGAAATATACAACGTTGAGAAAAATGACGTTGCTTCAATTTTCTTTCTAAACTAATATTTGACTTTATTTTAAAGTCGTAATTTTTGTTGTTTCAACATTGATTTAACCTGACATTGCATGCTGGGCCTGTGACCATTCATTACCTAAAACACACTAATTTAGAGTCTCCAGCATTTGAACGACAACGAGATTGGGCAACAACATCGACAGTGAAGACAACGCAACTATTCCGAAGAACGTTCGGTCAGGCCGACCGTGAAATGGTTTCATAAGCGGAGAAACTACGGCTACTAAGACAGAGCGACTGCGCAAGACGGGCGCGTAGCTACGGTTGCGATACGGCTGTTCCAAACAAGACGGTCGAGAGCATCCCTGCGAGAGCATCCGTACGGTGCAGTCGTACGGATCAACGGGACTGCTGCACCACGGGAGACCATCACGGATCAACGTTTCTGGATAGGAAGTTATAGGCTGGGTTTACACTACCCTGGACATGGTTGTGTCAACCTCGAAACTGTCAAATTGAGTTCAATTGAGTTCAATAGAGTTCAATAGTTGAACTCAATAGAGTTCAATTGAGTTGAATAGAGTTCAATACAGTTCAATAGAGTTCAATAGAGTTCAGTAGAGTTCAATTGAGTTCAATTGAGTTCAATAGAGTTCAATAGAGTTCAATAGAGTTCAATAGAGTTCAATAGAGTTCAATAGAGTTCAAGAGAGTTCAAGAGAATTCAAGAGAGTTCAATAGAGTTCAATAGAGTTCAATGACCGCGTGCGGCAGCGCCTCCATCATGGGCGCTACGGGCATGTAACTCCGGCGCAACATGCATGGCCGCCTCTAAATATTTACTTAAAAAAAACCTCGGCGGTATATCGCCGAGATCATTGCCTCTGAACTACCATACTGGATATGCATACACATTCATGCGAACGTGCATGCATTTCCAGCATAGCAGCACAAGCAAAGAATCTCGGGATATACAGCCGAGGACATAATTATTACAATTATCGAATACTAATTCTCCTAAAAAATCAACAATATTAAGGTTTTGAATACAATGAAACGATTGGCAACTGGCAAAATATATTGAAAAATACATTTAATGAAGGTCACAGCATTAAAGTGATAACCACCATGCCATCGTTTTATTCAAACTAGGCTCTCAGGTCTCAGTTTAACGAGAGACCAATCAACACTTGGCGAGAATTGACCAATGAGTAACAAGTTGTCGGGAGTGTGAACGTGTCAAATGGTGTTAGGCGCGGTGTTGAAGGTGACTGCACATTGCGACAAGTGGGGAACTGGATGACAAAGAGGATCATTTAGATATGAGTGGTAGCTTACCGAAAAGAGTGGTAGCGTGCCGACAAGAATAGTAGCGTGCCGACAAGAATTGTAGCGTGCCGACAAGAATAGTAGTGTGCCGACAAGATGGAATTTTTTTGCCGACAATTTGCCGTCAAGAATGGTAGTAAAAATTTTGCCGACAAGAATAGTAGTAGAATAGTAGAAACTACGGCTACTAAGACAGAGCGACTGCGCAAGACGGGAGCATAGCTACGGTTGCGATACAGCTATTCCAAACAAGACGGTCGAGAGCGTCCCTGAGAGATACGGTCGGGTGCTGCAGTCGTACGGATCAACGGTACTGCCGCACCACGGGAGACCACCACGGATCAACGTTTCTGGTAAGATAGGAAGTTATACGCTGGGTTTACACTATACTCTGCAGGGCATATGCAAGGCACGCTTCAGTCCAACATTCTATAGTGCATTTATATAAAAGCATTCACACGTGTCTTGCACAGCACCTGCCATGCCCGTGGTGTGAAGGCTTCTATGGAAAAACATTAAAGAATGTTGGACTGGACGGTGAATGGCATATATGCCTGGTAGGTGCCTGGCAGTATGGAGTAAACCAGCCTTAATTCGGATAACTTTTTCTGTGCCAGTAATTTTTTTGATGTAGGATGTACATTTGATTTCCAGTTTAATATTAAATATATCACGGTTTCATTGTAACCTCCTCTTTGTGCTATTTCTGCCGTTACCTGTTCAAACGAGAACTTTGCAAGAGTCTTCCGAGGAAAACTTAAGACACTACGGACGCTATCTGAAGCAAATAAGGATCAAAGTATTAAGATTCATTAAGTGAAATATTGAAAAAGAAAAAAGCCAACTCTCATAATTTTTATTCAAGAAAAGTGTACGGAAGTCCATCATCAACTAACAAATTTATTGTACAGACTTGATCAATCTATGAAAGCTGAGTATGAAGCTCCATCATCATTCATCAAGTCTCATTCTCTTTGCACATACTTCATATTAATTTAATTTCGCTGTTGGTGACAGCGGGCGAGGCTTGGACGCCAGGAGATTCGCGCCATCGTCCAAGAAAGGCTAAGCCTCCTAGGTCACTCATAGTCTACTGAAGTCGATATGCTAGTTAGCGTAAGCCTACCATTTTCACGACTAGTTCATTATCAGAAGTGCGTAGAACATAGCTTATCCTTGGTGTAAAATAACTTTACATATCTTGTTTACTGAAGTCTTTTTATCTACATCCAAAACCAAAATATAACGCTTCATTGTTAAATTCCAAGCACTCATTCCATATCAGCAAAATATTTATCATTTTATCATCTGCTAAACTCATTCCTAGCACACTTATACTCATACAGAAGAAAATTAAAACGCTGTTGAAGCAATGCTGTTCCCAAAATATTTTTCAATTGAGTTCTTGCAACTGCTGTTAGTGCTAGAGATCGCAGCAGGAGAGATAGCGTCGAACCTTTTCTCTAAGTCTAAGGTGAGGGAGAATTGATGCTGTGACATAAACAAGAAGCAACAAAAGTCTGGTAATTTTTGCATAAATTTTTAAGTGTTGAGTCTAAATCTTCAAAAATTAGGGGGAGGAAACTGAAAAGTTGTTTTTAGAGGATAGCACGGCCTATACTGATCCATAATAACCTTATGAATTTTTCTACAAATTTAATAAATTATTTGCACCTGTAAAGTTTGCGATGAGAAAATGCGCAAGCGTTTAGCACAATCTTTTTCTGGTCCTGTTGCTTGTTAAAAAAATTATTGTTTATTATTTAAAAATCTCAAATTTCGTGCAAATGTGTGCCTTTATACGCATAAACGAAGAAAATTGGAGCTAACAATAATGCTGAGGAATTACAATGGAATGTTCAATAGTGTTAAGCCTTAGGCGTAGGCGAAATTTCTACACTTGGTTGTCGAAGAGTGAAGAGTTTTATTCTTGAGTCTTCCAATAGAATATAGTTTCTGCAATGCGAAATACTGAATATCAAAGTCAAATTTGGCCAAAATTCAAGAAATATTGCTTTATAATGTGTAAAAAAACACTCGGATTCATATTTAATGGTAAAGAAAGTGTTGAGGTACGTAGCTAACTCACCGAAATATATCGCTTCTAAAGATTATCTCGAGTACACGTGTCGGAAGAACTGACAAGTAAACTGCCGGACAAATTAAAACGGGCGACTCAGGGTCTGGACAAAAATGCCAACTGAGGCGTCTATGAAATTGTGGTTACAAATAGTTTAATTATAAGGGATGATTTTAAATGTATTAAGTTTCACTTCCAAGTCAACACAAAGATGATTAGAAACTAGCAAGTACTGGGTGCGCCACAGAAACTTACATATTTGAAAGGTCAATAAAAACAAAAATACTTCAGTTATTGTTTTAAATTTTTTTTTATTCGAGAAAACAGTATCCCAAATTTTTTCATACAGTTGTGAAAATTAAATCTCATAAATGACGGCCTCCATTGTAAAAATTATTTTTTAAAGACAACACTTCTAAAGAGGCTAGTGACTCCGATGTTACACATGTACAAAAAATTTCTTATTTTATTTTCAAATATTTAAAGAAAATTATTTAAAGATTTTCTTAATATATAAAACAAAATTTTATATGTTTAAATTATTTATTCTGACAATTGATTCAAGCATTGTCTCCGACGTAACGCAAGTGTTCAAAATTTCAGATCGATTGGACAGGTAGAAGTGTGTTAAATATCGATAGTAAGATTTGTAGCAGACAGACAAGAAGTGAAGTTAAAGAGAAGTGTTATAATAATATGCTTTTAAAAATTGCTTTTTAAATACAACACTTTTAAGGAGTTCATTGTCTCTGATGTTACACATGTACAACGAATTTCTAATTATATTTTCAAATACAAACAAAAAATTATTTATATGTATTTTATAATATATAAAAAATTAAAATTTCAAAATTATTCATTCTGTCAATCGATTCATGCATTAAGTCCAACTTTACGCAAGTGTGCAAAATTTCAGATCGATTGGACGGGTAAAAGTATGTTAAATATCGATCATAAGATTTGTAGCTGACAAAATTATTTTTCTAATTTTTTTTTAATATTAAAAAAACATAACTTTAAATTTTATTTATTCTGTCAATTGATTCATGCATTGTCTCTAACTTTACGCAAGTTTACAGAATTTCAGATCGATACGAGAGGTAGAAGTGTGTTAAATATAGATTATAAGATTTGTAGCAGGCAAACAAACAAACAACAAGAAGTGAAGTTAAAGAGAAGTGTTGTAAAAATCAACCTGCACGCGTATAACAAGAATAGAGAAACAAGTTTGAATCTGTTCATGATTTATTTTGCTACAAAGACGCTACTTTTCAAGCGCTTCTAGCTTGAGAAATAAGGTTGCAAGACAAAATGAAAGTAAATCATGGGAATGGCTAACTTGTATCTACCTCATGATACAAGCATTGATCTCCACGCGATGGTTGAATGTGCTCTGCTGTCCGCTTTTTGACGCACTGAGTTATTTTGTACCTGCAGGTACAATTGACTGGGTTTGCAGGTGATATCAACTAAGTAAACCGATTTTATTAACTATTTTAAAAGATTGTCGGTAATTACATAAATATGAATATTTCGTTTCATCTAGAGATATCTTTTCAGTTATTAACAGGATTCGCTTACATGACAGGTACGGGCACGTGCGCTCTGTTCGAAGCGTTCGTTGCTGTGCGTTGGCCGGGCCATCCTGCAGCTGCCAACACCACAACGTACGACGCTTGCTACACGTCGTGGGGGGACCCCCGGGACATCGTCAGGACAAACTCCCCCTTCGCTTACTCCACGGCTCTGGGAAACTTCGACCCGAAGTCTGCTACCGATGGATACGCTTGCGCAGCCCCCGCATACTTCGTTACGAAGAATTTGACAAACAGCTACACGCAGATAGACCTGGAACAGACCACTCGAGTACAGACGGTAATTATAGCCACGACTTGGTCTATTAATATTGTTGACATGAACGTGCTCCTCAGCAACACGAGTGACTTTAACCTCGGAAAGAAAATAGGGCGAGTTGACGGTGCCCTGACGGCGTGGTCGACGTACACCATCGTAACCAACACCAGCGTGGCAGGCCGGTACATCACCTTCTTCCAGGCCACTAACGCTTACCATGGCTACGCCGAAATACAAGTCGTTCCGTTGCCCTGAGACTCACTAAATTCATGCACAATGTCAACACGAATTAATGCAGATACGAATTTGCTGCTGTGTAATTGTTCATAAATAGATTGAAAAACATAGTTTACTGCATCTCGGACAGTCAAACTTCATCCTTTTGATTAGCATGTTCTTTACATGGGCTCAGTTATATATGTTGTAGACAGGAGATTTTGCAAAATTTTATCGTCAACAGCTCCCTGGAGTCGTTCCGAAATGATCTATGTCGGCGATGTGAACGACAATGAGATCGGACCATGCACCGTCCCTTGTTGCATTCTTATTACAACACTTCTCTTTAACTTCTATTCTTGTTGTTTGTTTTTCTGCTACAAATCTTATAATCGATAATTAACTCACTTCTATCTGTCCAATCTATCTGAAATTTTGCACACTTGCGTAAAGTCGGAGACAATGCATGAATCAATCGACAGAATAGAATAATTTTGAACATTTTTTATGTATAAATAAAATTTAAAAATTATATTTCTAATATATGAAAATAATATTATAAATTCATTGTACATGTGTAACATCGGAGACTCTGGATTCTTTAGAAGTGCTATCTCTAAGAAGTAATTTTTAAACGCATATTTTTTTAAATATAGAAAAAAATTAAAAATTTATTTTTTTGAATATTTAGAAATAAAATTAGAAATTCATCGTACATGTGTAACATCGGAGACAGTGGATTCTTTAGATGTCTTTAAAAAGTAATTTTTAAACGCATATTATTAACTAGTCCATCTTATTCGTCTGAACCGATTCACAAATAATTTCTCTTTCGATCAATTTTAAAATGTTCTATCTAACTCACAACCAACTCAAATATGAAGCACCTTCATTTATCACCGATACCTTCCTATTACCATGTATTTTAACTATGATTAGTTATATATAGTATTAATGCATGCAAAAGCAATGTAGAGTTTACTTACCTGGTGTTGCCGCTATGCAATTAGGCAGGCCCGTATTAGGTTTAGGTGCATAGGACGGTTTTTTGTATGTTTTTCTTTCAATCACATGATTTCTTACATCACTCACTCTCACATTGTATCATTTATCATAAACGTAATAAGTGGTAGAAACTCCTCTTACCCGTCTTATTCCTTCCGTCGAAACTTCGTTGACATGCATGTTCCTAGACACAGCATTACCCTATCAAAATTCTGCTGCCTGTCAGCCGCTGGCTCAAGCGCGCCCCAGGCTCGCCCAACGGGATATATCAGCGGCTCTATGTCCGCTTTAGGTTCCGGTTGCCGAAGCGAAATAAGCGCCGAAATAGAATCTTGTGAAATACCTGTCGCGCTTGGAGCGATCGTGGGGCGCGCGTATTTGGTACCTGATACGTTCGGGACAAACACGGCCGAATCTGAAAAATGCGTTAAAAAAATGTATCGCTGTACGCTATATATATATTTATGAGGAGACTACAGTTGACATGTATCATCGCAGCACAATGAAGCAAGTGGCTAGTAAACGAGTTTGAAACGGGAATAATATCAGTTAATACAACTTTCAACCCCAACTTTCTTTATTACCAACAGCATTCTCAAATATTTACAAGAATTGCAAGACCCTCACACATTGCCCGAGAAAAATAATTATCAATATTCACCAGCAGTCAGCATTCTCACACATTTTCCAAAACCAAATATTCTTCAATATGAAATAGCACTCAACTATCAGCATTCTCCAATATACAATAGCACTCAACGAACAATATTCTCTACTATTAAACACCGCTCAATATTAACACACATTATGCATGTGCGAAACATTCTAACACATTCACCCGTGCCAATTGGTCTATCGAACTGATTTGAAAGTCTTTAAAATTCTTCCTACAGTAGTTGTGAAGAAGAATAGATCAAATGCTATCGTGGAAATTCCAGGAGGAACTTGTGACCTTCCTAACATTGCCATGTTCAATGGAAAGAAATTTAGGTATGCTCTAATAATATGCAATTCTTCGAAAATCACCCAATTCACATTACTTCGACTTCACTCTGGTACCAAACCCAACGATACAACGAAAAACAAGCATATAATTACAATGAACCAGCAACTTGATAACTTACGGAGTTGAGACTATAGGATTTCTATCCTTGTTTGTACGCGTTTCTCTTGCAGCGACATGGTGACTGCTTGACTGGTGAAGACTAAGCCTAACCATGCAGTTGAACAGGAGTGAACTGGCATTTCCACACATGGATCATTGGATCCAGCTTTCCGATGAATTAGAAATTAAAACTAGAAGTATATGGACACGAGCAGCTAAAATGTCATGATCATGTCAACATATACCTCGAGTTAAAAATTTCCATTACTGCCAGTTCCAGAATCTTCTAAGCGAAGTAGAGTGCCGGCATCATGGCGCCACTAAAGTCCCGTAATGCATATGCAGGTATCGGTGTGGTGTTTTCCAATGAACTCCACTTGTAGAACAGTTGTACAGGAAAACGAATACATTTCTAGTAATGTTCAGCTCTTAAAATCTATAATTTTCCTATCTAATACTTCACAAGATCACTTTTCCCACTACTATTACAGGATTGAAATGATCAACGTTCGCCGTGTGATCTTCACTTCACTAGGACAACTAGCGAACTAACGCCAGATTACGGTTGCCGCCCTCCGGGCAGCAGCGGAGCGGCAAGGCAAATGCGAACGAACGTGTCACTTCGTGTAAACTACTCACCCCCCTCAAGCTGCATCACGTTAAACAGGAATAATATTTAAACATTTAACGAAGCTAGCAACAAATTTTGCCCTGCGAACATGATAAAGTAACTATACCACTAAGCAAGCGGCTGACAGGTTAGGTGGCCTATAGTCGCGTGATTCGCCCCTAAGCCGAGTATAATACCACTAAGCAAGCGGCTGACAGGTATCAAAACTTTGATAGGGTATATCGTACTAGTGAAGAATTAATATGAGTGAATTGAATGATGGAGATCTTTTCTAGATTCTCACTTCGGTAACATGTTTGCACTTATGATCTTCCTACGTTTTCGATGCTTGTGTGCAATATTTAACAGGCCTTCAGATAATTTATTCTCCGAAAGTATTACGTTTCACCACTGTATAATCTCTTCAGGTGTGTAATTTTATATCATATACGATAAGAGAATAACGACGGATTGGCTGATCTCACTTACAACTGCCTACAGTTGTAACTTGAAATTAATTTTTCTATTGGAAAAAGTATTTAAAATGTTCTGCTTGAAATTGAATAGGATGAAATTTTGACGGTTAAAAGCTGTGATAAGAAAATTTCTTTTTCGACGTAATGCGTTGGCAACACTATAGAAGGCAACCGGGGCAAGGCAGACTAGGCGATCAGTCACTCGTTTATTAGGAACTTATTCTAATAATATTTATGATTTTATATATCTAGTGTTCTTGATAATATTATTATTTTATTGTTATCTATTATATTATATAATCGATTATTTTAATGTGCAATTTTGTGAAAAACGCTACTTTAATCGTAACTTTTAGTTTGCCCCGCTACTTTAATCGTAATCTGTTTAATATGATTTTTAATGTGTTAACAGGTGCAGAACTTGTCTCGGTGATTTCACTGTAGCGGGCCAAATTATCGGCCGCACTTGCAGGGAACGCACAGCGTTCCAGTTTTCAAGTGGCCGCACTTCCTATAAGACATGTCTGAAGAGAATGATGTACATGCAGAACTGTTTTCGGCGGTGGCTGCACTTTGGTCGGGAGTCAACCTTCTCTCACTTTTATCGTGTCACTCACAGAGGTGGGGAGTAGCGCGCTACATGTAGCGGCCGCTACATTTTCAGTAGCGGTAGCGCCCGCTACATACTTAAGTAGCGATACGAGGTTTTGCCGCTACAGCGCTACCGCTACATTTATAGATAAAGCCTATAGATTTTACTTAATAATATTAAATATTATTTTAAAACCAGCATGATATATACATAATATAAATTACAGAATAAAACTGTACGAAAGATTTCGGTGTAATGTTGTCAGCCTCAACCTCAGCCTCATTATTGTCCAGAAGTTGAAGGCGAGTAAGGATAAAAATTTATGCTACTGCGCACCTCTTGTGGATGCTTTATTAATGGGCATTCAAACCAGGTTTTCCAACCAACTGGAAGACCTCGATTGCATATCGCTTCAGCTTTTCATCCCAAATTCAAATTAACCTGGTGTAAAGACGAATCAAAACTGAGAGAGATCAGGCAGAAAATGATCTCTCTGGTTGATGGGAAGCTTCTGACACAATTACACAAGCTACCAGAAGCAGCAGCGATGACGAGTAGAATGCTGATTCGTTCTTTAATGAACTTCAGAAAACACGAAATCACAGTCACGTCAATGAAGGAGATCGACTAGTGTACAATTATTTGGAAAGTCCGCTAAGCATCACTTTACCTGCTCCTGAATCATTTCCTCGTAACCCGTTCCTTGAGATTTTTGTAGAGTACAACACTCCAATCCCTTCTAGTGTTGCGGTGGAGAGGATGTTTTCCTTGGGAAAGGATATAATAAAGCCAAAGCGTTCAAGCTTGTCGGATGTCCATTTTGAAATGCTGGTATTTCTAAAAGAAAAAGTTTAACTAAATGAAATATTATTCCGTGTTGTTTGCTGGCGAGTAAATTTTTTTATATATATTTCAATTTGTTTACGACTTGCGAGTAAATGTTACATGTATTGTTATGTTTCATTTTGCTTGCAGGTAAATGTCACAGGTATTTTTATATTTCACTTTGCTTGAGACTGGCGAGTAAATGTTACAGGTATTTTTTCATGTTTCAGTTTGCTTGCAGTTATTTTTATGTTTCACATTCCCTACATGGATGTCTACTTTAATCTACCAATCTCAAAAATTATCCACATATATATACAAATAAAAGATTTTTTATTTGTATATATATGTATATATACAAATATATGTTTTTATTTGTATATATATTTGTATATATATAAGACTGATTTTTTATATGTATATGTGGATAATTTTTGAGATTGGTAGATTAAAGTAGACATCCATGTAGGGAAGGTAAAACATAAAAATAACTAAGTTTTATTTACTGTATCTAACCCGTACTATTTCGGTTAGGTTAATTGCAATAAAGTTGAATCGATATGTTTTGAAAATGTTTTATTATCATTAAATGTTTATGAGTTGTTATATTTATCCCGATAGCAGAACAATAAATATTTAGAGATTTCCAATAATTTTGGCCATTGTAGCGGCTAATGTAGC
>NW_025930786.1:0-611 GCF_000764305.2 Hyalella azteca
GCTACAATTTATGCATTAAGGCGCCAATTTCTAGCTACAATTAGGAGACGCCGACATATTTATAATGCGTAGTGAAGTTTAATATAATAAACGATCTTTTATTATTTACGTACGGGCGTATTGTGCGTGCGCGTCATGCATGCAAACATCGCAGTCAATGACGTATGTAGCCATTAAGTATGCGCTAGCAGACATTGTGTGTGCGCAGCAAGAATGAAAACATTGTATACCATCTAAAATAAAAAAAATATAACTCAGTACTTACTCACTGCAGTGAGTGACAGAGAGCGCATTTTCTCGTCGAAGAAAACTTGAGGTCACGGACAGACGGACGGACGGACGGACGGACATGGCGAGCACAATACGGACATGGCGAGCACAATAGTGCATTTTTTCCATAAATGAGAAAATGCGCAAAAAACGTATAAAATTGCGGTATAAACATTGGTTGCAACAATGGGAAGACTCTGGCGTCAGCTGTGGGGTTGTCTCCAGGTTCGGATGGTCGGGCTAATTCCAGTTACCCAGAGACTGCCTGCGCGTTTGATAACGCATTTACGCTTAGTTTTTTCGTTATAGCTTCTAGCACCTGCATGAAAAATTTTAAAGTA
>NW_025930787.1:0-38598 GCF_000764305.2 Hyalella azteca
ATTAATTTAATTTTGAATCTAATTAATTACTAAATATAATTACATACTTCACTAATATTAGTACACTAAATATATTTGATTGATTACCAACTATATTCAATAGTTTATCTTTTTTGATTATTTGTTACTTGTTATATCGCCAAACATTACAATAAATAACGACTATACAATATATAATTGTACGGCGCCCAGGGATCCAGGGGCGCCGCCCCCCGTACTGGGCAAGACTCACCGAGGCTCCTGTATGTCCCCCCGAGGGCGCTGAGGTCCAGGGGCGCCGCCATGCGGACGATGAGGTGAGCGCCGCGGGCCACCGACGCGAGGGCGGCCGCCCCAGCGCAGGTGCCCACGCAGCCGTTGAACCACACCAGCCACACCCTGTCCCCCAGGAGGGTGAGGGGAGGCATGAATATGACCAGCAATCCATTGTAATGGACCAGCAATCCATTGTAATGGACCAGTAATCCATTGTAATGGACCAGCAATCCATTGTAATGGACCAGCAATCCATTGTAATGGACCAGCGATCCATTGTAATGGACCAGCAATCCATTGTAATGGACCAGTAATCCATTGTAATGGACCAGCAATCCATTGTAATGGACCAACACTCCATTGTTATGGACCAGTAATGCATTGTAATAGACTTGACAGTGGTATGGGGGCGGAGGCGTGACCACTCACGGCATTCGCCAAGAAGCTCCTCCCCTACCCCGTTTCTCCCCTCTGCCCCCGACGGGTTCTCCCCGAGAACCCCGACGACATCACCTGCACCTTCAGATTCTTACTTACATCTAAGGGTTCTTAAGTGCACCTACAGGTTCTTACATGCGCCTACAGGTTCTTACCTGCACCTTCAGGTTAAGTGCACCTACAGGTCCTTACATGCACCTGCAGGTTCTTACATGTACCTACTAGTTCTTACATGCACCTGCAGGTTCTTACATGCACCTGCAGGTTCTTACACGCACCTGCAAGTTCTTACATGCACCTACAGGTTCTTACCCGCTGTCGTGCAGCTGCAGGAGGAGGTCATCGTGAGGCTCGTAGCGGTCAGGGCTGGACAGCACCAGGTGAACCTTCACGCTCCCCGCCGCCGCCACAAGCGCCCCCCACGGCGCCCCCCTCAGGACCGCGGCCTCCATGTCCACTTCCACATGAGAAGGCATGGCGTGCCGGAGCTTTTCAGACACTGCAGCAACATCGCGACCTGCGGGCAACCACAACGTAACTGTACTGTACCTGAACTGTACCTGTACTATACCTGTACTGTACCTGTACTGTACCTGTACTGTACCTGTACTGTACCTGTACTGTACCTGTACTGTACCTGTACTGTACACTCACTGCTCATGGCTGAGAGTTTTGTGCTGCTCACTGCTCATGGCTGAGAACTTTGTGCTGCTCACTGCTCGTGGCTGAGAGCCTTGTGCTGCTTACTGCTCATGGCTGAGAGCTTTGTGCTGCTCACTGGTCATGTTTGGAAGCTTCCTGCTACTCTCTGCTCAATGCGCGGGATAAAGCAGGGTATTTGTCGCATATACTCACCTCATTTCCTCTTTAGGGACTCCCAGGATGCTGTTGAGGGGGTCGGCGCTCCCTCCAATGATGCGCTGCACGATGTAATGACCAGCAAACATTTCCTGCTCGCTCTTGTGCTTGAATTCAAAGCTTGAACTGCTGTTCAGACTTAAAGGTTTATTCTCCTTCAGCACCACTGAGAGTACAACTGCAGGATCGAACATGCCGTCGCACCTCCGCTTTATGGTTCGCAACTCTGCCTCTGAGAGTGTCACGACGTTGTCACGGAGCAACTCTAGCGCTACAGCCCCGACCAGAGTGAACATGTCGTCCACCAGGACGTTCAAGTCCTTTTCAATCACGCCCGCTAGTTTGTTTTGGATGAGCTTCCTGTACAGGCCCAGCTTAGAAGGCGCTACGTCCCCGGGCGCCCGCCACGAGGATATCTCCTCAGGGAGATACATATGCATCTCACAGAAATGAACCAAGTTGATGGGTTCCAAGAATTGACTCCTGACATCTTGTCTGAGAGATTTGAAGCTCCTTGTCATCTCCCCAGTTGAAGTGCCGCCGCTCATGGCCGCTTCATATCGCCCCAAGAATGCAAGTTGGTCGGCAAGCTTCTTGAGCGGTAGGATCTCGTACTGAGTGGAACTGACATCGCATTTCCCGAGGAGCGGTGCCAGCTTCTCCTCCACGACATGAGGACGAGTCGTAATCAACACACGACAGTTGCAGGGCCATGTTTTCTTGATAATCTCTTCCACGACTTCCATGGAATTTTTGTTGACTTCGTCGAAGCCATCGATGATGAATAAGACGCGAAGGCGTAAAATGGCATCAAGGACGTTCACTTGGCCTCCCAGTTCTTTGCACAGATCATGAAAATGGTCCTTAATGACATCACTCAGTTTCTTATTGGTGCGATCCCTGCACTCGAAGAAAATGAGTTGATCAAATGAACGCAAGTAATCATCAACCCCTAGCGGCTTCTGGAGAAATTGCAGTACAATATTTTTGACGAGGGTTGTCTTGCCGGCACCGGCGACGCCCGTCACCACTATGATCTCCTCGAGAGTCTCAAAAATTTCGATGTAAGGAAGAACTTTTTCCTCGTCGCATGCTTTCGTCTTCATCTCTGGTGCGTGGAACACATCCCGGCGCCTAACCTTTATGGGGTTGCTGTTTAGCAGAAGCTTTTCAGTGGATAGCCTGTTCTTCCAGAGATATTTTACGGCTTTTTTGCCGCTCATCAACAGCCTTGAACACAAGTAGTATATACTCTCCTTGTTTAGAGCAATTAAATTCTTGCTTTCATTTTCCAGCTCCCCTTTCTCAGCATCAATCTCTCCCTGTGGAAGAAAATAAAATCGCCCGGCTTCATCAATCAGGTCAATCAGCGCTGCCGTCAGATCACTGAAATTAGAGTCATTGTGAACGGCCTGCAGGTTGTGGAAGGCTGTGTTTCGCCAGTCTTTGACGTCCGTCAACTTTTTGAGCAGTTCAGTATGACCCTTTCGGCCCACTTTAGAAACTTTTGTGTACAAATTCTTGAGCAGACAATGTATGGCAGTGACATCCTGCTCGTCGGAATTTTTTGCTGTCTCGAATGTTTTTGCGTTAAAGCTAAATGCTTGCTTCCATTCTTTGGTAGAGAAAGGTTCTTGTCCTGCTTCTGTTCTCAGGCGGTCCATGTACTGCCTGTAGGTCTCATCGTCCCGCTTGTCCTGGCATTCCTTGCTGAGGACGAACCGCATGATCTTGGGGCTCAGGTGCAGGTTGCCCACCACGCTGCGGTAAATGGATTCTATTGAGCCCGGCAGTCCACCAGCTGGTGCAGGGGGCGTACAGCTGGCACTTTTTCCTGCGCTGGCCATGTCGCAGGATCTGATCAGAGAAAAATTCAATGTTTAAAATAAATGCAGTGTGATAAATAAGAAGTAACATCTTGAATTTCATCTGCCACATTGTATAAGAGAATCTGAAAATTCTAAATGTGTATCGAATTTTAACACAATTCTGCTGTTTAGAAATACTTACCCAGCTGATATACACAGTTCAATGTTTTCACATACCCTTATCAATCGCGTGACAAACTTTTTATAGAATACCTAACAAGACACGGATAGTTCACTGCATGGAAGCGTCATGAGCGTTGTTGTCTTGGTCGACCTCAGCAGCGCCAACTTCATAGCCCTGATGAGCCTGTCTCTGAGCCAACCAATCGGTATTGGGATTTTAAATTCGATCATCAAAACTATTTCATAATTTACAATCATTATCTCATTTCTCCTATTATTATGGGCTGAAGCTCATGGTCAGACACATCGCCATTACTGCTCGAAGCAAAAAAATATATACCCTTCACGACTGCATAAGAAGAAGCAACTTGCAGTTGTCAATCTTCAGTATACAAGAAAAACCTATAAACCGGTCTGAGCAGATGCTTCTCAAGTGTTCATGCCTTTAATTCTACGTTAAATATACTTTTAAAAACTTTGCACGCTCTATTTTCGGGTCTGCTGCACCGGCAACCGATCAATAATTGCCGCAATCGAGCTCAACGTTAAAACATTTCTCGTTTTGTTAACCATTGACATCTTTGGTACTCCCAGCTTCATACGAGGCAATATATACGGTACTGGGCAACCCTCGCCTTACCCTCAGCTACCCTCAACCTAATGCAAATTAGAGGCGCTGCCAATCGATCCAATCTCCGTATTTATAAGACCTATCATTTTCGTCCAATGTAAAATCTGCTCATTCCATGTTTATTTCGACGCAGCTTGTATAGGTAATTTCTTACAAAATGCGCTTTGGAAACAGCAAAGAATTCCCCTGTTTCTCAAAATTTTAAAATTATTACTCCTCTTTTCGCTTTGGCTCGAGTACATTTTATTCATTTACAAAAAATTTAAATTTCCTTTATATAAATCTAGAATGCAAGTTCCGTGCTGAATGTGTGTTTGGCCGTGGATATTTATGATTTTTTTAATAATATATTATGATAGGTCAGGATGGGTGGGGGGGGAAGAGAGAAGACCTTTCCAAAAATCTTAAATGAAATACAAAAAATTAGCTCTAAAGTCGATGGTCATGTGTATAACGAATATAATGCTGTTTTCCATAACTAGATTTAATTGAAACTTTTTAATAGACCATCTCCATGTTTTCTTTACATTACACGTTTTCTAAAAAAAATCATATCAACAAATGTGCTTGCTTTGGTGTTTCGCATGTAGGCATAAAGTTTCATAAATGTCGGTCAATTGATGAGCGAATTATTTTACCGAGATTAGCGCTTGAGAAAAATGAATGCTGAACTGGCGTTCAGGTTAGATGTTTCACTCAATCCAATGACAAGAAGAATCGTGGAAGAGACAATATATTTTTATTAATGCCTTTGGTGACAACGAGGGAAACTATCGGAGTCCCGCAGCCTCCATCACTCATCTGGAATTATACGAGGCCCGAGAAATGATCTACACCAAAATGAGATACTTCTAAGGAGTAAAAGCTGCAATTTCTGTTATCCAAACGTCTTATTCGAAGTACTTTTGCTTCAGATGAATTATTGCTGAAATATTCAGCTGAATTGCCGCCTAATTACCCAGCTGAATTACAGATGAAATATCCAGCTAAATCACTGCTGAATTACCCAGCTGAATCACTGCTGAATTACCCAGCTGAATTACAGCTGATATATCCAGCTGAATCACTGCTGAGTTACTGCGTAATTACCCAGCTGAATAATTTGCCGGCAATGCATTATATATTCGGACGCTCATATCATATATTCTCCACTTACACTAAGGCCAGTTAGGGCTATTTACATTGCTTCTTTACTTCATCATAGTGAATGATCGTATGATTAAAATATCAGTTTTATGATATCTTAACTTATCCTGGAATAATAAACTCATCAGGATGCATTAGTTCTCAACTCCTGCTAGCCATTTTAATGCATAACATATCGCCCCAGGAAGGATGATCAAGTGCAGGAAGATTAAGTGCCCAGTCAAACGCCAATGTGGGGCAACGATGTCGATTAGTGTGGGTTACTGCAAAACGCGGAAGATCCGACTATTCGAAGATTTGGAAGTCGAATTTCCCTAACCAATCTAAACAGATGCACGGCGAACTATCGACTGATGGTTTATCGTTGCAGATCAAAGTATATGAGTGTAGACAACTTTGCAGAGTAAACCGAAAAAAAATCATGTGCAAACTTGTCGGTTGGCTAATCAATCTAATAGAAAAATGACTCGGAAATTGATATACACTTAAATTTATGATTAAAGGGAATCATGATTGTGTGATGAACACATATTAACTGATTAAATGTCAATTAAATATTATTCGTTATTCACGCATATTAAAAAATGAATGGTCCTTCAATCATTCTCATTCATTTCACTTTTATAGTTTTATCAAGTTCCCAAAAGTTATGTTGTCGTTTGTTATTGCCACTATCCCGCTTCAAAATCACGTTAAAATTATGTTTTCCTTAAATAATTCAGGACGATTTATTTATCGGATGAAATATCAGTTCTCTATCATAAACTCAAATCACCTGATGTAAACAAGAAATATATAAATCAATTCGTTTTGGCTCGATAGCGTTTTAGCTCGAGCTTCAGAACGAAAATTACATTCTCGATCTTCCGTGTGGCAACATCTCACCTTTACTAATAACTTGAAATTTGAGCAACTTATCTGAACCGCTTGTCTGTCGTTAGCTTTTAAGGTTAATAATTCAACCTGCTGTGAAAGTGTTTGGTACTAAAATAAATACAACGTAAAATTCGATCACACCATCAATTGAAAGAAACTATCCTTATGCCTTGGATAAACGTTAGTCATCAAAAGTTGACTAGGTCGTCGTCGGTTGGCAGCCATTGGCATCGTCGGTTGGCAGCCATGTCTGTCGGTCGGCAGCTATTCGATTTCAATAACAGTGGAACTTGGGTAGTTGGGTTCTCAATCGTTGCTGTGAATGCGTCGGTTCTTTTGTGAGTGTGTGAAATCACCGACATGTGCCTAAAGTTAGTGATGTTTCTAGTAATTGAAATAATGAAATTGTCAGCTGTTAGTAATAAAATCTATTAGCCTGCTACTCATGTAACATTCAAATTGAATCTCTGCATGTTACATGCCAAGACAGCCAAGTTAAGAAAAATTGTGTTACGTTTTAAAAAGCTTGGAAATATTCTTGTCCAACTTACATTCTATTAGTTATAATTCTGACCAGTTTTGTATGGTGATCGTGTATTTTTTTGGAGAATGTTGTACGCGCAGCAGCCTTAGCCTTCACTGGCTTTGTGTGCGGACAGTGTAGGCTGTGTGCAGGCTGTAGCCTGTGTGTGAGCTAGGGTGGAATTCTAACCAGTGGCAATACTGTAGCGTGTGGACTGTATATGGATGGCGACTTCTGCATTACTGTTTAATGTTTAATGATATAAATTGATAATTATTTCAATAACTGATTTATGTACTGATGTGTAAGAACACTTTTTCCAGTTGTTGATAACCAATTTGTTTTCTTATCTGAACGTTGCAGTTCACTTCAGCAGCTACAAATAGTGTTAGTTAGCCGCTTGCTCTCAAAATATTGAAAGCCGCTTGCTCTCAAGTCTGAAACAATTTGTAACGAGCAAACAATTTGAACAATTTTTACTCAACTTGATTTCGGTTTTTAACTTGTGTTTATTTAGCTCTTGCTTTCAAGATGACTGGTCAGAGAGAAAAAAATTAATTGAAAAGGCCTCCAGTCCTGTTAAGCCGAACGCGAAGATCAAATCGCAAAATGAGCGAGGGGAAATTTGTAAATTTTGCAAGCAGGTTTCGATTAACGTCAATGACGCTACAGTGGCCTGTGATCGTTGCGAAGATATCATCTGCAACAATTGTGCAAAGTTGAGCAAGACAGACTGCTCGGTTATTCGCAGAAACAAGACTGTACACTGGTTTTGCCAGGACTGCCAACAACCTGCACCTAGCGCTGTAAAAAGTAAAAAAATTGTGGAAGAGGAGTGCTCTTCTATGTTTTCTGTCTTTAAGGCCGAAATGGAGGAAACCATCAAACATGAGTTGAGAAAGAGAGCCGAAACGGAAGAGAACCACAAGAAAGAATTGAGCTTTTTTGCGTAGCGAATTACACTCGTTACGAAACGAGCTGGTGGAAATGATAGAACATCTGCAAAAAAAAACCAGAAAATAGCGATAAGACAGAAGGTAAAGGCCGCAAAGAGGTCATCTCTGATCTCGCCAGCGATATCACTCGTGAACTGCTGGATAGAGAGAGAAGAAGACTCAATCTTGTTTGACTTAACGTTCCCGAAAGCAATGCTCCGGATGCTGAATTTATTAGTGATTGTTGTGCCAAGGCACTTAACGTCGTGGTGAATATAACGCCATGCAAGAGACTGCGATCGAAAGACGCTACCGCCTGTAGACCGCTTCTGGTAACTGTGCAGGAAACAGCCCAGGTCGGATATGTGCTTAAGGCTGCGAGAAAACTAAGTGAATTCCCAGAGTTTAATTCAGTCTTTGGTAAGAAGGATGCTACCCCCTTTAGGGTGAGCAAATTTTCGAAAGAAATGGCAGAGAGACTCAGGCGTAAAAACACGGAGACTCAGGTCAACCACTCTCACGATGTCAAGACAACACCGGCCGCACACGGTTAGCCAGCGGAGCTGGTAGACAAGTAAGAAGTCATGTCCATAGATTCAGACCTGTAAATAATGTAAGAAGTAAACGCATGCATCAAAGTGAATGTGCACAAAATGATTTAAAATGTTTTTACACGAACTCGGATTCTGTTTTGAACAAAAAAAGTGAACAGTTAACTGTGATCGAAAACGAGTGCATAGACATTATTTGTATTACAGAAACACTCCCTAAAGATCATGGGGGAAAATTGTACCTGTTGAATTTCAGTTGCCAGGTTTTGATTGTTTTCATAACTTAAATGAAGAGCATTGCAGTAGAGGTGTAGTTTTGTGGGTTAGAACCTCTTATGGGGCCCAACAAGTCAAGTTATCTGCAGAACACCAATCAGCTAGAGAATCAGTGTGGTGCGAACTTTCTCTCAAAGGCAAAGATAGCCTCCTCATAGACGTCGTTTATAGATCACCAAACAGTTCTTCTGATAACGATAAAGTACTAAACAGCCTTTTACCGAGCATGACTTTCCGTAGGTTACACACGTTGATCGTTGGTGATTTTAATCATCCAGAGCTAGACTGGATAGATGTATCCTCTCCAAAGGAAGAGAATCACTCAGCATCCTTCTTCAAGGAGTCAGTAAGAGACTCCTTCCTAGTCCAGCACGTTACCAAACCAACCCATTATAGAAGTAAACAGACTCCCTATATTCTAGACATGGTGTTTACCAGTGATGAATTAATATTAGATGAGCTTCGTCACGAGGCTCCGTTGGGCAAAAGCCATCACCAATTATTGTTTTTCAGACTTAAGTGCTGTACAGAAAAGACGCCTCGGAAGCGTGAGCGTTTGAATTTTGCGAAAGGCGACTATGATGAACTCCATGAAGCAGTGAATGCAACGAATATTTCGAACTTTATCAATGACATTAATTTGGCTGAGTCATGGTCATTTCTCAAGGACACGGTTATGTCTGCAGTTGATGCGTGTGTAACTAAAATCAGGCTTGGTGGAGCCAAAAAAAAAACTCGGTGGATGAACAGTACAGTTTGATTAGAAAGCATGTTTACTTATTTCTAACCTTTCTTTTAGTCGTGATGTAGTGAATGCAACCGAAACTATGCTTATATCGATATAGGGGGTTGCAACGATAAGTATTTATATTTATTTCAAAACAACCGGTTATTTCGACACCTATATTAATCTCATCAATCGCATGAATGAACTTTTCTCTCGATTGAGTTTTATATTTAAGCTATTTACTGTCAGGTTTTAGCACGAGGGTCGGCACATTTAACAAGTTCTCCCGCTGACAGCTACGACTTGACAAGGAGAATGACACACACCTTCATGTCAACTCTTATATACTTAAAGACAGAAAATCCTACCCTAATACAGAAACTGGACGTTCGAGTTAGATATTATTCCTAACAGGCACAGCATGGCTTTTGAGACTAACACAGCGAGAAACAAAGAAAGGTGGCTAAACGAGAATGCTATAGCTTTTATCAACTTAACATGGGTACATCACCGCTTAAATGCCGCGAATCCAACTGATCTCTGCCTGTGAGATGGGTAAATCTCGGCTCTTGACGAAGCGCTTGGGGCGAGGGTTACTGGAGACGTCTCCTCGATGACAGCCGGCGGTCTTATAATACGGCTATAGTAGGCTGGACGCTCAATCGGGGGCGTCCTCTCCTGGGGTTCAGGAACTTCGCAGGCAGAGAATTCTTCTCCGGAACTCACAAAGTTGAATACTTGCAGACTTTGCTTCAGTCGTAATCCGGGCAATAATTTGGGTTGTCGTTGGTTTCTTGTAGGCGTCGTTGGCTAACACTTCTCCGGAACTCGCACAGTTGAATACTTGTAGACTTTGCTTCAGTCGTAATCCGGGCAATAATTTGGGTTGTCGTTGGTTTATTGTAGGCGTCGTTGGCTAACACTTCTCCGGAACTCACACAGTTGAATACTTGTAGACTTTGCTTCGGTACCTTGCAACACTTTTTATCTCACTCTCGCGAAGGTCTTTCCACAATTACGTCGGCTAAGTCAGAAAAAAACCGGCACCGTTCACGACCTTCAGTCTTGGTCGTGCTACAACGACATGCGGAATACATGGGCCTCCGCGCTCGACTGACTGCGCACAAGCCGTGATTGCCTTATATAGCCCCGATCACGCGTCGACCCGCACTGGCTTGAGGCGTCGCTTGAATTTCCCTGACGACAAGTGTTTTCCCCTAAGTCTAAGTTACCTTTTCTTGTGTACAATCCTTATTTATTCCTATTCCTAATCATCGTCGGTTTTAATAAATCTTTAACGGTTATAGTTATATTCTCCTATACTAATCAAGTTCTAGCTAAGCTGAAAACAAAGAAGGAAGCCTACCAGCGTTATTTACAGACTCGTAGCGATGCTGACTATAACCTATACGAAAGAACTCGAAAGAAAGCTAAAGAAAGAGGTCGCGCCGCAGTAAAACCCTCGAAAAAAGTATTGGTAAAAATGCAAAAAAGAACGCGAAAGCCTTCTTTTTGTACGCTAGCTCGAAGTGCAAGATGAAAGACGGTATTTCTCATTTGAAAGTAGATCAACGAAAGATATCTTCAGATGAGGGCAAGGCTAACGTACTTAATCATTTTTTCAGTAGCGTATTCACTGAAGAGGACTTGAACAGTATTCCAGCTATTGAGGAGCGCCCAGTTGGCTCTAAATTAACAAGTTTTGAAACAGTTTGACAAGTGTCGTTTGCAAGGTAATGGAATCTGTTGTAAGGGATCTATTGATAGATCATTTGACTGCTAATAATCTCATATCAGACTGTCAACATGGCTTTATTGCCGGGAAACCCTGCACCACTAACCTCTTGTCTACTTTGAACGAATGGACCCGCCTGCTGGACGGAAGGGAGCCAGTAGTTGCAGTGTACCTCGATTTTGCCAAAGCATTTGACAGTGTCCCACATGAGCGGCTGTTCCGTAAATTGAAGTCTTTGGGAATTGAGAGTGATGCACTCAAATGGATCAGAGATTTTCTAGTGGGGAGGCGTCAACGTGTCAGTATTAATGGGTCCGTATCTGACTGGGCTTCGATCAGTGCGCAGCGGCGTGCCACATGGAAGCGTTCTCGGGCCTATTCTATTCGTTGCGTTTATAAACGATCTGCCAGAAGCTGTATCAAGCGTTTGCTCCATGTATGCTGACGTTACAAAAATTTATAATACAGTGAATAATACGTCACAAAAATTACAGTTGCAAGGTGATCTTGACCGGCTGGTAGACTGGGCTGATAAGTGGCAGCTGCGTTTTAACGCTGACAAATGTAAAGTTATCCACCTTGGCTAGAATAATGAACAGCAAGATTACAGTATGAGAAGACACGGTTGCAACGACAGAGTGATGATGTCGAAGTCGTCAATGTAAAAAGATTTAGGAGTTAATATCGACAATGAGTTGAAATTTTCTAAGCATATTGAAGCTTAAGTTAATAAAGCCAATAAACGACTTGGACAGATCAGACGCTCTTTCGAGATCCTAGATGCAGAAGCGATGAAGCAGTTTTTTGTTGCTGTCGTGCGCCCGAACCTAGAGTTTGGGAACATCGTGTGGTCACCAGAATTTGAAAAGGACAAAAATTTAATAGAGAGTGTTCAAGGACGTGCAACAAGGATAATTCCGGGCTTGAAAAGCAAGTCCTACGAGGAAAGATTAAAGATTATGAAGCTTCCAAGCCTCAGTTATCGACGTCTGCGTGGGGACCTCATTGAAGCATACAAGTATACAGTATACTCATGGCTTATACAAGGTCCCAGAAGGAATACTATAATTTGAAACAAGAACCAACACCAGGGGCCACGGCTATAAACTAAAAAAAAACTGCGTTATAACACATACATGCGGCAAAATTTCTTCTCGCTTCGAGCCACCGACATGTGTAACAGTCTTCCTGATAGCAACAGTGACGCTCCGAGTATGAACGCATTCAAAAACAGACTAGACCAAGCCATGCCGGAGCATATGTTCAGTCTTAAAATGCCTAGCAAATTACGGACCAGGCAATAAGTCCAGCAGCTTTCTCAATCAATCGTCAGTTATGGAAAGATCGGGTTCCAAAGGCCGGATCCCTTGTGAATGAAGTCACGAAAAATTAAAAAATCGGCAACAGGCCATGGGCCCATTTTCTTCCATGCCGTCACTTCTATTCTATTCTACAACTAGTATAGCAAAGTAGTGTCAGTGCTGAAGAATAGGCCAAATTTTCAAGATCATAATCCATGAAGATCATAATCTTTGAAATTTTAGCGGATGTGAAGGCGTCGGGAGGCTGAACAGACATGAAACTAATCTACGAATCATGGGGATCAGTTTTACCTAGTATTTCAACAAATATCTATGAAGAGTCGTATATGCCGCTAACTGATACTTAAATTATGCGAGTTTTTCGTTTTTATGTCAATTTTCAGGCCGAAGTTTAAGCGAAACCACGTTTTTTAAATTCAGCCAAGTACCGTATGACACTGCGAGTATTTTTCAATCAATTCCTTTCTTTTCTTCACAGCCGTAAGAGATAGGCATCTCCCTCTTACATCTCCCATTTACATTTATCTCAATTAAAAAACCTAATTTCGATTTTCCTCTCAATTTCCGGTCCAGAGCGGTCCAACTATGTCAACCGAAACGCACAAGAGAGGTTCTGAACAAATTGGAATTTCTAACTCTTGCTGTTCTGGAACAATTAGCGCAGATCTCAGATCCGCTGAAACTCAAATGCTCACTGCTTCAGCTGCAAGACCGTACGCTGGGATATTGTTAACGATGCGCGCGACAGCAGCAGCCCCGCCAGTATACAACAAAAAACATACAAATCAACATGGGAACATGAAACACTTGTATGAAACGCTTGGGGCGCTATTAAGGTAAAAATTCTATAGTCCACAGCCAGCAAAATAGATTGCTGAGGAATGCTGCATGCTGACTACTGAGATAGACGGATGAGGAGACAACGCCATAAATCAGCACTTTCCTCAAGTGGTTCTGAACAAATGGCAAAAATGTCACGGCGTCGGGAGGCTGAACAGACATCAAACTAATCTACGAATAATGGGGGAAGAGTTCTACTTAATATTTTAACATATATCAATAGAGAGTCATATATGCCGCTAACTGATACCTAAATTATGCGAGTTTTATTTCAAATTTTAGGAAGAAATTTAAGCCAAACAAGTTTTTTTAATTCAGCCAATCAATTACTTTCCTTTTTCACAGCCCTCAGAGATAGGCATCTCCCTCTTATATTCTAACTGAACCTATGCGAATAACGGAAGATATGAAGTATAGGAAAAAATAGTAAGCTTGATGAATGCTTAGTTTAGAGTTACGATTATCATGAGTAAAACCCCAAACGTGCACCAGAAGGCACGTAGTTGCAGGCGCTGACACTCGTTATCTTCCTCGGCCTGACAAGTGGCCTCCTGCTTATCTCGCCGCACACCGCGGACGCTGCAGGAACAGAGACTGTGGCAGGGCTTGGATATGTTCTAAGCAAGACTAAGTTCGTCGAACTTGCTCCTAAAATTATTCATTCATATCAAGCTACTAGGTTAGCACGGCTCGTCCCGGCATCGATAAACCTTGCAATTGCAGTATCCCGTCATCCCAACCCCGTTTTTCCTAATCACGCTAACAATAATAAAGCGAGCGTATGCCTATTAAAAAAGACCCGTTCAAACATTAATTTTTCATAGAACATGAAAGTCCAAGTAGATGCCAATGCCTTGCTTATGTCCCACTGAAAATAAATTTCAATGGCCAAGCAATATCTCGACACAATATGTACGGGATACGCGCCCCCAACAGCCCCTACATATTTTGCTATACCAGGCGTATAGCAAAATTTACAGCACCTAGCATCACAAATATATATTGTCTGTCGGGATATTACCAGGACCTAATCGCTATGGTAACCTTCATTTCGGTGCGTGAAATGAGGAACCAACATCTGCACTTGATGAGAAACCTTCACGTCTACGCGATGCTTGGGTGGCAATTTCAGATCATTATAATTGTGTACTGATACGCAAAATTGAATATTCCTTATCATTCGCATGAATTTGCTAGAGCTCTAGAAGCACCGACACTGGATATTTTACGCGGCGGAACTTGTTCGCTTGTTTGTCCCTGATATTTACGTACTTAAAAAAACCCGACGTGAAGGTAGCGCTTTTTACAAATATTGGTTAGGTTGGCTGAATGAAAATGGTTAGTTGCAGGAGGCATATGACGAATCACCTGCAACTGTTGTGTAGCTGCAGACGCCACAGCTGAAGCAATACTTGCATCAGGTGTGTAGCTGCAGGTGCTACCTCTGACGCATCACATGCACCAGGTATGCAGTTGCAGGTGCTACATCTGACGCATCACATGCACCAGGTATGCAGTTGCAGGTGCTACATCTGACGCATCACCTGCACCAGGTATGCAGTTACAGGTGCTACATCTGACGCATCACCTGCATCAGGTGTAGCCGCAGGTGCTGCAGCTATAAACCAAGGTTTAATTTTTTGTGCACTGCACCTGCACAAAATGAGCGTAGTTGCAGGTTCTAAAAACTCGTTATCTTTCCTGGCCTGATAAGCGGCCTGGTATAATAATGAGGAAATGGCTAAAATGTGTTCAAATGTTGTGAAATTCATGCCAAATCGTGTTCAGATGATCATAAAAGTAAGAGGAGGTCATATTTCTCAGATATTATATCATCGCTTGAACCATTGACATGTTCTTTGTAAATAAACTTAAATTTAGTCAATGTTTGTCCTAATTCAACGCTGTCCGAATTAATTTGCACGGCACTGCGGGATGAAAAGTATGGGAGAGGGGGAAAGAAAAAAGACCCTCCAAAGGAAGTTAAAACAATATCCAAAAGAGGAGCTGTATTCATTTGTGTTGTGAATATAATGTTATTCTTCCAAAACTATACGAGTTATAAAAATCATAAAGTTTTTTTTACCGTTTCTTTGCATATTATGTTTGTTTTCGTTGTCTAAATAAAATCATACTAACAAATATGCTTGTAAAAGTTTTTTACATGTGAGTATAAAATTTTATCAATAACCAGTTCGAAATTTTCGCAGTCATTGCGGCCGTTCGCCGCAGAGACGTTCGCAAACGCGCAAATCTAGGCCGTTTGTGCCGACTTCACCTCGCGTCCAAGCAGTCTAGCGATGATATGGCCTCATCTGCCTCGAACAGCGCGAGGCCTCGGTCGGCAAAAGCTGCGGCAGGCAACTTGCCGCAGCTCTGCCGCGGCCTACGTCGAATATGCCGGCGGTAACGGTTCAAGCGTTGAGGAGGCAGGGAGAGGAAGGGGGTGAAGGGTGAGAAAGGCGGAGGAATATTGAAAGAACCTTCTAGGCATGAATCTTGTACCGGAACAATGAAGCATATACCAGAACAATTTAATTGAATTATTCACTTATTTAATTTCTCTGAAATTATGAGGTGTACAAAATTTTTTTCGACATTTTTTTCGACAATTCTATTATATTATATTATATTCTATACTACTGCGAATCCATGTCGCCATTATTTGTGGAACTAGTTCCATCCAGTATTTTATGTATTCAGTTTATTGACATGAATTGGACGAAAAACGCGAAATCAGTGAATAAACTGCAAGTAAATATCAAAATAAATTTACAAAATAATAGAAATACCAAATGAACGCCGAACGGTAAAGAATAGGACTGAATGAATTGCAGAGCTACCATGCTTTCAAATTATAATAATATGCGTTTAAAAGTGACATTTTAAAGACAACACTTCTAAAGAATTCATACGTGTATGCGATGTTACACAGGTACAATGAATTTCTACTTTATAATCAAATAGGAAAAATTATAAATTAAATTTTATTTATAAAATTTAAACAAATTTGCATAATTATTTATTCTATCAATTGAATCATGCATTGTCTCCAAATTTATTCAAGTGTGCAAAATTTCAGATCGATTGGACAGGTAGAAGTGTGTTAAATATCAATTATAAAATATGTAGCAGAGAAAATTACTTTTTCAATTTTTTAATTAAGACATTTTTTCTTAAATTTTTAAAATTATATATTCTGTCAATTGATTCATGCATTGTCTCCAACTTTACGCTAGTGTGTAAAATTTCAGATCGATAGGAGAGGTAGAAGTGTGTTAAATATCGATTATAAGATTTGTAGCAGACAAACAAACAAGAGGCGAAGTTAAAGAGAAAAATGTGCGTTTAAAAATTAATTTTTAAATACAACCCATCTAAATAATCCAGGTCTCCGATGCTGCACATGTACAATAAATTTATAATTTCATAATCAAATATTGAAAAATCAATTTTTAAATCTTATTTTCTAAATTAAAAATAAATTTAAATTTTTCAAAATTATTTATTCTATCAATTGATTAATGCAATTTTTCCAACTTTGCGCAGGTGTGCAAATTTTCCAATCGATTGGAGAGGTAGAAGTGTGTTAAATATAGATTATAAGATTTGTAGCAGACAAACAAACAAACAACAAGAAGTGAAGTTAAAGAGAAGTGTTGTAAAAAAGTAACATCCCGGTGGCAGTCTTCGCTCGACAATCGTGCTGGAAGTACAGAGAATGTGTGGTGCAGTGAACACTGCCTGAATTCTGTTAATTTTTATATAAATATTGGAGGTAAGACACAGAAAAAACTTTAGAATTTACTGTATTTACATTTTCATACTGTTTAAGGTCTCATGCGCAACTGTCAAGGGGAAATTTTGGCTACTACAAGTCAAGAAACTATATGCTTGTCGTTCAAGGACTCATCTCCTGCCTAACTTACTGCATTGCTATCGAAAGGCACGCTTGCCTATTGCCTGCACTGTCAATCCACTCAATTCTAGTTAAACGGTATGATTATGATCTGAAATGAACTTTTTGTCTCTGAGTTATGCATAAATGTGTGCCCCCGTAAAAATTTTGAGAAACCTAATTTTCCTTTTATAATAATTTAGCTGATATTTTGAAACTGATCGAGATGACAGAGTCAGTAAAACTTGAGCTCGTACACTGTTAGAAAAAACGGTGAAAAACAGTCAGATAGCTGTGGTTTCTTGCATTCCATTTCACGTTATTTGGCATAACGTGACAATAACTTCTTTGTTAAATTTAAGCGCGAGGTGGCGCCACAGTCGACAGTTGAGATCACATCTTGGCGCCATCTTGAGTAGAAGCCTGTATTGTTTCGTGCACATAATTAAGCCTAAACTAATGATTTGAGTGCGTTGTTAATTTTCCTATCAAACTATCGAATGACATGAAGCTAATGCAATAGGATAATTTACTTAACAAATTTAGCTCTAATATTCTTTTTTATCTAACTGACGGGATCATACGAATGGCTACTTTGTTCATTTCTTGAAATTTGTGCATTATGAATAATATCTTTCAAGTTCAACGAAGGATAATTGAACGTAATGCCGTAAACGTAATGTGGCATCCGTATTATAGTTAAAGTAGTTCATAGAGCCTAGGCTGGTAAGGTGTTCGCGTGGCCAAGGTGGTACAGGCGTGGGCTACGATGCGGAGGATCTGCGTTCGATTCTCGGAGCTGCCGTCGACGTTTTCAGATAGTTCATAGCGGTGAGTAGTTTGATGTGCATATTTCCTCGATAATTAAATGTGGTAGTTTCTAAATACCGTTGTTGATGTCAATACGATATGAATGTCAAAAACCAATGCCAATACAACCTGTCATTGCAAGAGAGAAATCTAGGTGATCTCACAGAAAGAAGAAAAAAATTTTAAATCGTTGACAAACGGTAACGCGTAACTGCCGCATACACTGCCAGAGCCGCCCCAGAGCGGGCGTTGGGCTGGTTTGAGCAGGCTGTGCTCAGTGAGGGCTGCGTGTCGGCAGGACAGAGCACACCTAGGCAGGTACTCAGAGGTGAATTAGCGCTGCTACGCGGCTGGCGATATCGTCTCTAATGCGGACATTTCTGTTCTATCGCGGCTCTGTCGCGTCCCTACGTCGGCTCTGCAGCCGGCGACGGCCTGCTCTATTCCCTGCCCTAAATTTTAACTGGGTTGGAGAATAATCTAAAATTGATTTGTTATATAATCTCTCAATATTTTAGGGATTTGACATAAGACAGTTATGAAATGAAAATAAAGCAAGCTGGTTTCTACTGCTTTTTGATTAGTTTCTGCTTGAAATAACCCTATTTGCTAATATTTTACATACTATAACAAAATCTGCATTGAATTTTTTCTGCATTTCTCCACTCCCAATTTTTGCCCTTTAATTTAAAATTGCATCACAAATAAAAATAAAATTTTGTTATTTTAATGGGATAATATCACTGTTCTTTCTTTGCAAAGTAGTTTTTGCGAGAGCCAAGAGGTAATAAATGAGCAAGTCCGAATATCATATTGTATTGGAATTTTTGCAACTGAAGCTTTCTTTTAAAACCTTGCTGATATTTTGGTTAAACAAGTGTGCCAGTTTCTTGAAACATAGAATATAGATGGAGCATCAACCCTAGAGTTCCACTCTGAATTAGTCTTTTTTACAGATATGTCTCGCTGTGTCCTTATGTCTCGCTGTGTCCTTATGTCTCGTTGTGTCCTTATGTCTCGCTGTCTCCTTATGTCTCGTTATGTCTCCTTATGTCTCGCTATGTCTTCTTATGTCTCGCTATGTCTCCTTATGTCGCGCTATGTCTCCTTATGTCTCGCTATGTCTTCTTATGTCTCGCTTTGTCTCCTTATGTCTCGCTATGTCTTCTTATGTGTGGCTATGTCGGATTACAATAGTCTGTATGAAAGAAACTGTAGGAAGCCGTAAAGTACAAAACGGGCGTACCGTTTTCGTGCGGGAAAACATTCCCGTCGTTTAATTTAACGGTAAATAACCGGTCACTGTAACGCCGGTGGGAACGTTTTTTTTACGGTCGATTTTCTAACAGTGTATTACCCGTCACAGGTTCACTGATCAAAACTGATGAAATCCATTTTGTTGCAGGCAAATGTTGAATGCAGCTAAACCCGACTGTAACTTTGCCCGCAAAGCAGGCGAGGTTCGATGAGGAATTGGGTGGATAGTCTATAGTTCCACGGCACTGACTGCAGCGATATCGGGTGCAGGAAGGACCTGATATGCTGTCAAATTTCTGCTTATTGCACCACACGATGACTTAATAAAGGTGAGAAATCCAATGGACGACCAAGTTTGCATCTCCACTTCATGACGAAGGGACTTTTTCAGCTCTACTAGATAGTTACGCCCAGTTAAAATTTAGGGCAGGGAATAGAGCAGGCCATCGCCGGCTGTAGAGCCGACGTAGAGGCGCGACAGAACCGCGATAGAGCAGAAATGTCCGCGTTAGAGACGATATCACCAGCCGCGGAGCAGCGCTATTTAATCTCTAAGCACCTGCCCTGGTGGGCTCTGTCCTTCGAACACGCAGCTCTCAGCGGGCTCCTGTTCGTCGCCCGAACTGGGGCGGCTATGGCAGCTCGCATGGCAGTTGAGTTTGACCATTTGTCGACTACACGACAACAAATTTAAAATTATGTTTTCTTTCTCTCTCCGAGATCACCGACACGTTACTATGTACAATGATAAGTCAGATTAGATAATCTTCGCTGTCGAACATTCACATCGTATATACACTTGCTATATCAATCACAAACTAACAAATTCTATTACTAATGATGCAGAGAAGTTACAAGTAATGCACTGCAAAGTGCATTCACGGAATAAATGTCGACGGCAGCTCCTAGATTTGAACGCTGGAATTGCGCGTCCGAAGTTCACGCCTCTGTCAGCTTGCCACCAAGACATTTTACCATACTGAACTCTATCAACTACATACTGTAACTACAAAACGAATGGCTTGCAATCGTCCAGTAAATCGAGGAATAGCCACATTTATGGTAGAACAGTTTAGAGATTATTCATTTATATTTATTTTAGAGGAATAAACGCAGTTTGTATTCAATCGCAAAAAGAATATTATACGTATTGGATTGGGTAAAAATGTTCGTGATCAGTATCGTTCTTTAAAGGAGAGTGAGACAGACAAGCACTTCTTCTCCTACAATTTTTCATGATTTTCGGGCAAGTGAAACGCCGTTACATCCATATGTCCTCAATGTATTTAAAAGTTAGTTTTATAGTTTATAAAAATTTTACAATAGAGCTGATCAACTGACATCGCAATTTATTTCTCACTATTTGCAAAATTTCCTCCTTGAAAAATTGAGGAAATTTTGTCTTGATTAATGGAACACGCTAAAGCAGCTTTATGAAAATGTTTTGAATATGAACTATGAAGAAGTTTATAATGGGATCTTTTTAAATAGAAATATATATTGTAAGTTTTGAAGCAGTTTCATTTTACAACTTTTAGTCGATGGCGTTAGATTTATATCATTCAATAAGATGCAAGTAAAAAAACAATTTTTTCTGTACACTCATGCTAGAAAAAATTTTCAAGCAAACTAATAGATATCTCCTGAAAATTATTAAGGTAAAGTATTGCCTATACGTTCTATTTTGCGGAAGCGTTCAAACGGGGAAAGCTAATAAATCACTTACGTATTTCAAAGTATTAAAATAATTACGTGGTATAATAAACGTAATTGGCACCAGAAATAGGCCCGAATTGGCGCATTCTGTCACTTGAACTAGATTAGGAACAGAGACCCCTCCCCTGCCTCCAACTCTTACCCGCCTCCCTCTCTTTTACCGCCTCCCCCCCACTTCCCATGCAATGTACGGCCTGAGCAGCTGCTTAGTGAGGCGCCCTGCCGCCCATGCCATGTGGCAGCGTCCTAACAGCGTCGTCTTCCGTCCCTCAAAAGCTGTCGAGGTTTTCTCTATATTAGCCATGGCGCAGCGCTGTTTTAGAGATAACTGGCCGGTTACTATTTCACTGCCTCGTCCGACTAAAGCGCGACAGGCTCGGCCAAGCCCTGCACCGATACCGTCTCAAAAATTTAACTGGGCGTAGCGCGCAGCGTGGGGATGCTGTCACATTGACACTCGACCTAACTAAGGTGCTTATCGCGTGCATGTTCAAAGACGACGTTATCTTCAAGGCACTAACTATACAGATGTCAGAGAACGATTCATCCCAGGTAGCATTTTGTGAGGCAAAAGTTCGTCTAAGGTCCTTGTCTGCTCTAGTCAAATTTTATGTCAACGAATGGCAATATTAATGTGAGGACGAATCAAAGATACATTTTTTCATTTATAGGAATCTTATTTAAGGCAAATGCTGAGATATTTCTTTCAATTTAAAACCGGCATTACTTGATGTTTTTTTCTATTTCTCAGTATTATTTGAACTTTATTTTGATCGAAGTGCTTAGATGAATTTGAAGTACAAACTTCCTTCATGTACCAAGTTTATTCATAGAATATATGTTCATGGCTTCTATTTGTATAGAAGTCTTTTCTTACTTAACTTCAATCCAGGAAACAAGCTGATACACTTTTATTCTTCAGGAGAGTCAGCCAGTGCTGGATTAATGGAAACAGCCACTACCCCAACAACTACGTGAGCGCATCGCTGACCCTCTCAGAAAACATTCCAAGTTGTCAGGGTGTCATGCGTGCTGTAGCATTTAGTATGGTGTTTTTGTAGACAATTTACCCTTGAAATTAACTTTTCAACTATTATCAATTTCCGTCCTGAGAAAATAAATTTCATGCATTGAGTACCGAAGTACTCATTTAGAAATTCCAAACTAGTTTAGAGTTTCACTTCAACGTATTCGATCAGGTAACAATGCGGCTCATCAGGCTCATCGTTATCACTATTGATTACTGAGATAGATTCTCAAGTATTGTGACGCTTATCATTTACAATCCAAATGAGATGATGTTATCCTCTAGCTGGTGCCGTTGTAAAAATCAGGAATAAGCTTGTAGGTGTATTTTCAAATTAATGGAGGGGTTACATTATCGTACGTAATAATGTATTGTTCTAATATATAGTTATAACAGTTTTGGAATAGATTTATTGATTTATGTTTGTCGACTGCTTAAACTAAATGTGTAAGGCTTTACGTTTTACTCCAAAAATGTTATGTAGTTTGAATGTTTATATGCAATTGAGGTTCTAATAAACGGCCCGAACATTCCGAACATGTAAATATTTTTATTTCTGTCAAAATTTGTTATACTTGTTCCTACTTCATATCTCAGAATAACTGCATTAATAGTCGCTTTATAATTGTGTCGGTACACGTTGTTATATAATTCCCGATGCCCTCCACAATTATTAAATATAGCTCCACAAAGTAAGGGTAAAAGAGGGTACGACAAGGGTAAGTGTAAAAAAATATAACAGCAAAAAGGTAAATGCAACAGTACGTATGCAACAGTAAATGCTACTCAACGTCACCGTGAGAACGTTTCAAGCAGCAACAACTTACGGCTCCAAAGGTCGTCGCGGCTGCTCGAGACGTCGTGACTGCTCGAGACGTCGCAGTCGTTCAGTAAGTGGCGCCCCCAAGCCAGGCTCCGCCATCTCCCGGGCGTCAGCAGGCACTCCTGGTGGGCGCTGGTCGCGATCAACGCTCCTGCGACACAACGCGGACGGCAACTTCAAGCAACGCCACCAGAACACATTAATAATAATCAGTAACGTCATCATCATCGCAGGTTCAGTCTTATTAACGAAAAACCAATATTCCCAAAAGAAATTTCACGAGGAAGTGTGGTGGCCATGAGCTGCATTCATCCAGATCATCGTCTCCGTTAAAATAGATATCGAATTACATTCTGCAGTATCGACTCTACCGAGTTGCAGTCTAATAGCTTGAGGTGAACGCGACATCAACTACCTACAGTTCCTAACTTCACGGAAAAGGTAAAATTCACTCAAACTAAACAAACTCGTGACTTTTGTTCACTATGGCTGCACAAAATGAGCATAGTTGCCGGCGCTAACACTCGTTATCTTTCCTGGCCTTATAAGCGACCTGGTATAATGATGAAGAAATGACTAAAATGTGTTGAAATGTTGTGAAATCCTTGCCAAATCGTGTCCAAATGCCAATAAAAGCAAGAGGAGGTCATACCCAAATAAAAATTAAAAGTGGAGCACCTATGTTTTTGTGGTGGCTATCGGCGGACGCCATAGGTGGAGCTTATATGATTTATACAGTGAATTAAGGGTGGCGTGCACCACCTATCCCACACCTATAACCTGCCAATGGCCACCACACACGTAAAGCTCTTCGTACACCAATAACTACCCATTGGCACCAGTGGCGCATCAATGAGCCACAAGTGGCCACCTTTAAAATGAATTCAATAAAAAAATTTCCTTTAGTTACTAATCCGATGCTTCTGAATTTACTGATATTGCTTCACCCAATCACCATTCTAAGTGCTACGTATGCAAATCTACCATGGCAGTACAAGTAACAATGTCAGACATGTAGCAGGAACATATAATCAGAGTACCATACACATACCTCGTGAGAAATCGACTTGAAGAAAGTCCCTGCCTGCAGGATTCGAACTCCGGTCTCCCACACGTGAAGCAGAGCCTATACCGTTGAGCCATCGGAGAGGACATGGCAATCGAGTAATTTTAAAAGATTTAACTGAAGTATTGCAAATATTAATTTCATCAAATGAGCACAGTTTATGCTACCACCGTGATGATTAGATGGTTTCATCACCAATTTTATTTGAACATGCTACTACATTCGAGTAAACACCCGCTGAAAGAAACTTCAATTATCCGTAACGAACGATGGTTCAGCTCAGAGTAAAGGCTACGGGAAAATGCTTAATAAGTATCGAAGTTCATATTGTCAACATTACACCAATTTTGACAGCGGTTTGATTCGATATATTTTCACCAAGAATATTCTGACGTGAAGTAAGGAATTGATATTACACGATTATTCGAAATATCAGACGTGAAATACCTGAACCACTTCTAGTCATCATTGTTCTATAGCCTAATCTCAAGTCTTTTGCGTATGAAAGATACCGGGGCCACTTTCTTAGAAATTTAGAGTTAAATTCTAAAGAATTATCTGACTGTATATTAAATTTCACAATCGAAGTCAGGATGGATAACCGAATTTTCACTCGTATCCTCTGCGTAAAAAGGATACTTTTGTGACAAGCAAATTACCCGGAAAGCACATTTCAAGCAGGACTAGGTAAAGATTAGTGGGAAGCTCAACGTCGAAGCGCGTCAAGCCAGCCGGTATGAACGTGTGCTTACTGTGGACTCGCTCTCTGCCCATGATACCGAGCCGCTGTGCTTTACATGGGAGAGAAGCCGCTGTTGACTACGTCAACGTGCCTTTTGAGTTTAGATAAATGGGGCAACTTGAGAATATTGTAAATATAATGGAACACACTTAATCGATCCATACAATTTATACTTGATAATAGAATAAGTAGTCTCAATTTATCGCAATATTTCCAACACAGCCAGTTGGTGCATACGCAAAATTCACAATAAATTTACGCAATATTTCAGGTGAACATGAAAAATTGGATTCGCCGTCATGTATGGAAAAACTGTATTTATTGCAATCAAATTTTTTCATTGTTCCTCGGGCAATTTATATCAGGAACAGTCTGATACATGCCCAGTGGCTCCACTTTGGCTCAACAATTTTGTGAACACCTTGCTTCTCTGTGAGTTTTATTGGTGCCTACCTAATTCACGCAAAATTTTCTTAACATAACTAATTCTTAAAAGCCAAGCACACAAAACGAAGTCGTGGTTTCGTCTTGATCTCGAATGACCCGCAATCCAATAACACCTTTCTATGTTGGATAAATTACTGTGGCAAATACCTTCGTGCATTGTGTAAGCAAACGGTTTTCAGTTGCTTAAAAGAGATTTGCCTGCAATGTGCTATCGATTATTCAGACATTACAAATCAGCGGTGATTCATAGATGACTGCCACCTTTACTCGCCATCCTCTCGATTTATTGATGTTTTATTTTCGATTTTTAGCAAATCTGGCCACTCACCTTGCGCCACCTGTAAACTACTATCGCCACCTATAATCATCGGTGCACCACCCTTAATTTTCATTTGGATATCTCATTAACTGTATCATCTCTTGTACCATTGACATACTTTTGAACATCAATTAAAATTTAGCCAAAATTTGTCTTATTTAGCGCTGTCCGAATTAACTTGCACGGCACTGCAGGATGAAAGGCATGGAGATTGGTATGAAAGAAAAAAGACCCTCCAAAGGAAGTGAAAACGATATCTAAAAATGGAACTCTATTGGCGATGGTCATTTGTGTTAGGAATATTCTATTATTTTTCCAAAACTATGAGTTCAGAAATTGTTAAAAGTTAAGTTTCAACGTTTTCATTGCATTTTATGTTTGTTTTCGTTTTCTCAATAAATTCAAAGAACAAATGTGCTTGTAGAAGTGTTTTGCATGTGACTTTAAAATGTAATCAATATCGCTAAATTTATGAACGCTTTTCCTACCCACACGCTCCCTTAACAAAAAATGAATGCTTAACTTGCGATCAGGTTTGATATTTCATGTCGCTTAAATAATGACAACAAGAATCGTCGGAGAGAAAATCTATTTATAGCGCATTTTCTCAATCTTGGAAAAAACGCGTTATTGTGCTCGTCTTGTCCGTCTGTCCGTGACATTACGTCACGGACGGTTGAGAAAATGCGCTCTCTGTCACTCACTGCAGTGAGTACAGAGTTATATTTTCATAGAAATTCCTTGGGAATGATCCAAAGTAGAATGAGTTGTTCAGATGAAATAAATGTCGCAATTTTTCTCGTATCGGAATGATCTTCTAGCCTGCTGGATTTCTTATGAATTATTCAATCAAATTACTGCCGAATTAATAATGAATTACTCGGTTGAATTGCTATTGTTTTACCAAGCTGGTATTACTGCTGAATTACCCAGTTGAATTATTTGACGGCAATGAGTCATGATCCGACGCTTCCTGCACTTACACTGAGGCCAGTTAGGGCCCTTCTGATTGCTTTTTTACTTCATCATAGAGTCTGCTCGTATGATTAAAATATCAGTACCTAATACAACAACATTCCTAAATAATAAACTTAGCAGGATCCATTAGTCGCCATAGTTCCATCCCTCGAAGTGCACATTAATCCCAATTATGCCGCTAATCCGTAGAATTTACAATTTTTATTCTTGTACTCAAAGGTTGGCAGAAGGATCAAGTTGGAAGTTTATGCCCACAAGACTTGTCGCTCTAGGTTACCACAAGTTGAATTTTGACCTCAAGTTTAATATTAACCCATTCATCGTTTCCGTGTATCTCTCATATTTACTGGGGCCAGTGTCGTCGTCATCAATGAATGATTATTAATCTTATAGTCGCATTTCGGTGTCCAACATATACAGTTCTGCCTCAATTACATACGAGGACTTTTTGAAACATGGCCTCCGATGCAGCACTCTCCACCATAACGGCTTGAAGCTGAATAGGAGGTTAAATACAACAGTATAGAGGAAAAATGCAACAGTAAGTAGGATGGTTAATACAATAGTAAATTGGAGGATAAATACAATAGGAAGTAGGTGGGCAGGTAAAATAGTAAGTAAAAGGATAAAAATACGACCGTAAAGAGGGTATATGGAACAGTAATAAGGATGGTAATACAATATTAAGTTGAGAATAAACACAATAGTAAGTAATAGGGTAAATATATTTTATTAGGTAGGAAGATAAATACAATAATGAGTAGGAGGGAAGATACAATAGTAAGTAGGAGGGTAGATGCAATAAAAGTAGAAAAGTGGATACAATAGTATTTCGGTTGGTATATACAATAGTAATTAGGAGGGTAAATACATAAGTAAGGAGGAGGGTAACTAGATTGGTAAATATGAGGGTAAATTCAATAATAAGGAAGAGAGTACAGTAAGTACAATTGTAAGTGGGAGGTTAAATGCAATAGTAAGTGAGAGAATACAGTAATAAGTGGCAGGGTAATTACAATAGTAATTAAGTAGGAGGGTTAATACAATATTAAGTGTTGGGGTAAATACAATAACAAGTTGGAGGGTAAAAACAATAGTAAGCATTGGGAAAAATACAATAGAAAATTGGAGGGTAAATACAGGAGTAAGTAGGAGGGTTAATACAATAGTAAGTTGTTGGGTAAAAGCAATAGTAAGTTGGAGGGTAAATACAATTGTAAGTTGACGGGTAAATACAGTAGCAAGTACAATTAATTTAAAAGACGTGCGAATGAACGTCACCATGAGAACGTCGTATCGAGCAGCAACAACTTACGGCTCCAATGTACGTCGTTGCTGCACGACGATGTTCAAATGACGTCGCGACTCCTCGAGACGTCGCGGTCGTTCAGGAAGTGGCGGCCTCCGGCCATGCTCCGCCATCTCCCGGGCGTCGGCAGGCACTCCTGGTGGGCGCTGGTCGCGATCAACGCTCCTGCGACACAACGCGGACAACAACTTCAAGCAACGCCACCAGAACACATTAATAATAATCAGTGCATATCATCATCATCGCAGGTTCAGTCATATCAACAACAGCCCAATATTCCCAAAAGCAATTTCACGAAGAAGTGTGATGGCCATGTGCTGAATTCATCCAGATCATCGTCTCCGTTAATATCGATTTCAACGTATCATTGAATTCAACATGCATCAGAATGGTGGTGTTAGTAGCGGGCAAAATAAGCGAGGCTCGCCTACGGGACGCACCGGTATCTGTGATACGCCCAGCTGAGAACAGACACCGCAGTTATCCAAAGGAACCTCGAATATCGCGAAATATTAGTAGGCAATTTCGTTAATTTTGCCCAGCAAATTTACTATAATATAGCTATATTTAATAAAAAATTTTTACTATATTATTACCCTGTTTGAGCCGTGAGTTAGGTCAAATAATACCACCCTTTAAAATTATTTAAGTGCAGAATCATGTTATTTAATTTAAATTAGAATCATCCTTCAGTTCCTCCTCTTTCCCCTCCCTCGGGCTCCATCCCAATTACCCTAAAATCACCAGACCCTCAATCAGCGATAAAATAGTCGTCGGCGCACTACCAACCCTGTGTAGCGCGACCTGCTGCACGGCGACAAGAAATCTACAGAGTACTCAGTAGAGGCACTCTATGGACGTCCACTTGAAAAAGTTGCCCTTGGAGCCGAGTTGCAGTATCGATTCTATCGAGTTGTCGGAATGCGGAAGGTGTGATTTGCTAGATTATTGTGCGGTGTGAAGCCCGAGCGGAGGTACGTAGTGTGTTAGGTCCCGACGTATATTTTTAAATTACGATATGTTATTTTTATTTGAATGTATTTGTGTTACATTATTCGATTAGTATATTTATAACTTTAATTTACTAGTCACAAGTTTAATATTTGCTCATTTTACTCTTTTAGGAAAACCCTCAAACCCGAGAGTTGAAACTCTAGACTTAGTCATTTTCTCCGATGGAATGTCAGTTGGCCAGCACGTGAATTGTTTATATTACAGTGGATTATATAAGCTATAACGGATGATTGTACAATAAAGTGATTTAAATTACAGACTATCAGTGAAAATTACCCTATTCGATCAAGTAGGCTGAGTTGGCGTGTTGGTGACCCCAACAACCCTCCAAGGAAGTGAAAACGATATCCAAAAAAGTATCTCTTTATCGGCGATGATCATTTGTGTTAGGAATATAATGTTATTTTTCCGAAATTATTTGAGGTCAGACATTCTTTAAAAGTTCATTTTTTGCGTTATTTTTGCATTGTATGTTTGTTACTGTTTTCTTAATAAATTAATACGAACTAAAGAGCTTGAAAAAGTGTTTTAAATGAGAGCATAAAATGTCATCCATATCTGTAAATAAATTAACGCTTTTTCTATCCACACACTTCCTATACGAAAAATGAGTGCTGAACTTGCGATCAGGCTTGATATTTCATGTCACTTGAGTCCTGCAGCCTCCATAGCTCCTGTGGAACTTGAACGAGGCCCGAGAAATGATCCAAAGTAGAATGAGTTTTTCAGATGATATAAATGTTGCAATTTTATCTTATTGTAAAGACCTTCTCGCCAGCTTCTAATTATCGTTGAATTATCAATGAATTGCTCAGTTGAATTACTATTGTTTTACCCAGCTGTTATTACTGCTGAATTATTTGACGGCAATGAGTCATGATCCGACGCTTCCTCCACTTACACTGAGGCCAGTTAGGGCTCTTCTGATTGCTGCTTTACTTTATCATAGAGTCTGCTCGTATGATTAAAATATCAATACTCTAAAATAACCAACATTCCTGAAATAATAAATTTTGCATGATCCATTAGATCCTATAGTTCCATCTCTCGAAGTGCACATTAATCACAATTATGCGGTCAATCCGTGCAATTTCTGATTTTTATTCGTATACTCAAAGGTTTGCAAAAAGATCAAGTCGGGAGTTTATGCTCACACGACTTGTCGCTCTAGGCAACTTCAAGTTGAATTTTGACCTCAAGTTGAATTTTGACCTATTCAACGTTTTCGTGTACGTATCTCTCATATTGACTGGTGCCAGTGTCGTCGTCATCAGTGAACGACTCATAATCCTATAGTCGCATTTCGGTGTCCAACATATACAGTTCTGCCTCGATTACATACAAGGACTTTATGAAACATGGCCTCCGATGCAGCTCATGCCATCAGAGCGGCATGCAGCTAAGTAAGAGGATAAATGAAAAAGATAAGAGGGTAAATGCAACAGTAAGTCGGAGGGTAAATACAATAGTAAATAGGAGAATATATACAATAGTAAGAGGAAGGATAAATATAATAGTAAGTTGGAGAATAAATACAATAGTAAGTAGTAGCTTACATACAATAGTAAGTAGGAGTGTAAATATAATAGTATGTAGAATGGAAAATACAATAGTAAGTAGAAGGCTCTATACAATGGTAAGTAGTAGGGAAAATACAATAGTAAGTAGAAAGGTAAATACAATAGTATGTGGGAGGGTAAATAAAGTTGTAATAAGTAGAAGAGTAAATGCAATAGTAAGTAGGGGAATAAATACGATAGTAATTGGGAGGATACATACAACAGTTAATAGGAGGGTAAATACAATAGTAAGTAGGAGGGATAATACAATAGTAAGTAGGAGAAAAAATACAACAGTAAGTAGTAGGGTAAACACAATAGTATGTAGGAGAATAAATTCAATAGTAAATAGGAGGGTAAATGCAATAGTTAGTAGAAGTGCGAATACAATAGTAAGTAGGAGTGTAAATACGCAATGGTAGGTATGGGGGTCTATACAATAGCCAGTTGAAGGACAAATACAATAGTAAGAAGGAGGGTAACTACAATATTACTAAGCAGGAGGATAAATGCAGTAGTATATAGGAGGATAAATGCAATAGTAAGTAGGAGGGTTAATGTAATAGTAAGTAGGAGAGTAAATGTAATAGTAAGTATCAGGGTAAATACAATAGTAAGTAGGAGGGTAAATGCAATAGTAGGTAGGAGGATAAATACAGTAGTAAGTAGCAGGGTAAATTCAATAGTAGTTAATAGGATGAATAAAATAGTAAGTAGGAGGGTAAATACAAGAGTAAGTAAGGGGGTAAGAATAATAGTAAGTAGGAGGGTAAATTCAATAGTATGTAGGGGGATAAATACGATAGTAAGTAGGATGGTAAATGCAATAGTAAGTAGGAGGGCAAATAAAATAATATATAGAAGAATAAATACAATAGTAAGTATGAGGGTAAATGTAATGGTAAGTAGAATTAAATTATAACACGAGTAAATCAACGTCACCATGAGAATGTATCAAGCAGCAACAACTTACGGCTTCAAATGACGTCGCGGCTGCACGGCGACGTCCAAAGAACGATGCGGCTGCACGGCGACGTCCAAAGAACGATGCGGCTGCACGGCGACGTCCAAACAACGATGCGGCTGCACGGCGACGTCCAAAGAACGATGCGGCTGCACGGCGACGTCCAAAGAACGATGCGGCTGCACGGCGACGTCCAAAGAACGATGCGGCTGCACGGCCACGTCCAAAGGACGTTGCAGCTGCTCGAAACGGCGCAGTAGTTCACGAAATGGCGTTCCTGGGCCAGGCTCCGCCATCTCCCGGGCGTCGGCAGGCGCTCCTGGTGGGCGCTGGTCGCGATCAACGCTCCTGCGACACAACGCGGACGACAACTTCAAGCAACGCCACTAGAACACATTAATAGTAATGAGTGCACATCATCATCGTACGTTCAGTGTTATCAACAACAGCCCAATATTGTTTAAATGAAGATCACAAGGAAGTGTGGTGGCCATGTGCTGATTCATCGAGGTCATCGTCTCCGTTAATATCGATTTAAACGTATCATTGAATTCAACATTCATCAGACCAACGCGACTCTATCGACTCTATCGAGTTACAGTCGGAGAGCTTGAGGTGAACGTGACTTTAACTTCCTACGTGGCGCTGCTAACTTGACGGAAAGGGTGAAATTACTTAAAGTAATGAAACTCTGAATTTTTATGCACTATACACAAAATGAGTTTATTTGCAGGCACTAACACTCGTTATCTTTCCTGGCCTGGTAATCGGCTTGGTAAAATGATGAAGAAATGGCTAAAATGTGTTCAAACTTTGTCAAATCCATGCCAAATCGTGTTCAAAGGTTTATATAAGCAAGAGGCGGTCATGTCTCTTAAGAATTATATCATCTTTTGTACAATTGACATGTTTTTGTACATAAAACATAAATTCAACTCAGCCAACAGTTGTCTTATTTCAGCGCTGTCCGAATTAATTTTCCCGGAACTGCAGGATGAAAAGTATGGAGGTGAGGGGAAAAAAGACCCTCCAAAGTAAAAGAAAACGATACTAAAAAAAGATCCATCGGCAATTGTCATTTGTTTTATGGAAATATTGTTATTTTTCATAACTATACGAGTTCAAGAATATTTAAAATGTTCATTTATTAGGTTTTCTTCGTATTTCATATTTATTTTAGTTTTCTCAAAAAATTCTTACGGACAAATGTGCTTGTTATACGTGTGTTACATATGAGTATAAAATGTCATCAATATCGGTAAATTTATGAACGCTTTTCCTACCCTCACGCTCTCTTAACGAAAAATGAAAGCCGAACTTGCGACCTGATTTGATATTTAATGTCGCTTAAATAATGACAACAAGAATCGTGGGAGAGAAAATCTGTCGCGTCCAGTACGCGTGCGACATATACTTTTAGTTTGTAGCCTTACGACGCGGCGCGGAGCTGTATTCGGGGTCGCAGCCCCCTGCTATTCATTACAGTTTTGATGTTTCTAGGAGTTAAGCTTCCGCTGAATTAATCTTTAGGTCAATTTGCTATAATTGTCATATTGTCTTGTTCATGTTATAGCAGTTAGTTGTAGTCTTCCTCCGCTCTTCCACTCAGAGCCGGGTTCGATTAAGGTGCTTTCCTGGCTGAGCGACGTATCGCCTGGGGCTTACGCGTCGCATGGCACAGCAGGAAGAGACGGTTAGCTGACGCACGGCGTCACCGAAAGCGTTACCATTCATGGAGGAACGAATCCCGGAACGGTCGGAGGTGCGCGTAGAGCTCCCGATCCTTTGGCTCGTAGTTTTCATCTTTCGGCAGCAATATCAGACCCGACAGGGAGATATCTACTCATCTCGGAATTAAAGAAGCGTCCGAGTCATCCATTCGCTGGCGAGATGCATCTATTCACGAAATGGTTAACTACACTGCGACATAGAATGTCATCCCTCCATCTGGATCCATTAGATGAATTGGAAATTCTTGAAGCCCACACAGCAGAGGGATCGCCACCCCATAAAGTTATACAATCTTTCGGTTCAATTGTTGGCTCGGATCCCGCGGCTGCTTTGCTGACTGTGTACGCTGAACTGAAGCAACGCTTTGGCTCCAACGTGGAGGTGGCAAGTACTCTGTCTGTACCAAAGGTTGCTCAATTTTCCAGGAATTACGGTGTACGAGAGCGATCCCACTGTAGCTAAGAGGCTTCGCGATTTCAGTGACGTTTGCCTAATAGTTCGGAATTCTTTGAAAGATACGCCAGAACTTGGGTTTCTCAATTTTTCCATTGGGCTAGCGCCAATCAGGAAAAAGTTGCCGTTATTTTTAGATAACGCCTGGCGCAAGTACAGTCAGACCGATAGTATTTCTTCAGGTCCATTATTCGCTCAATTTGCAAATTTTGTAAATCATAGATCAGATATTTTGTGCAAAGATTTGCTGTTCTCTCAGCCTTCAGGCAAACACGTTCCAAAGTACTCTTCTCCTCTGGGGGCGGGCGCGTTGCAAGGCAGCAAACCGGTGAGGAATGCGAGCACTCTAAGAACAGAAGCAGTTCCTGGTTTGGTGGACGACAAGGCAGTTCATTCATCGACTACATCGGACGAGGTACCGTACAAGTGGGTTTCTGCATAAAAGAATTACTCATGACCTTGTTAATTGTGACATGTTTCGAACAGCAGATCAGCGTTTAAAGAGGCAAGTAGTCAAGAATCATAACCTTTGTTACCGCTGTCTTGGTCGTCATTTTGCCGCTGCCTGCGACGCTAACGTGAGTTGTGGTACATGTAAGAGTGAAGACCATGTAACCGTAATGCACTTGTCGCGGCGAAGGAACGCCCCAGGTAAACGTCCTACCGGTTTGAGTGTTCACACCGGTAAGCCAACCCAGCGTGCCGACGTCTCTAATTCCACTGTTTCTCTATGTACGTCCGTATGCGGGATGGAGCCAGCTAGAAGCTGCAGCAAGACCGTGCTCGTAGACGTGCGTAATCCAGCCACAGGTGCCACACTGCGAGCTTACGCGATCTTGGATGAACAGTCCGATCAGAGCTTCACTGCGCCGTGCCTATTCGATTTCTTCAGTATTTATACTCCGGTGGAATCGTACAGACTCGCGACACTAGCCGGGTTTTCGGAGGACAATCGCGGCATTCGCTTCGAATTTGTTCATTAAGGGAGTAAGTAGCGAAGAGTATCTTCCACTGCCAGATCTTTTTGAGAATGACAGGATACCAGACACCGAGGGCGAAGTAGCTACTCCGCAAATGCTGAGCGCGCATCCCACTCTCAACGCCTTTGCAGAAAATTTTGTGCCATTAGAGGAGCAAGCATCCGTTATCCTATTGATAGGCAGGGATAGCGGCGATCTGATGGCTACAAGCACTAAGCAATCGAATGCTCCGTTCGTACATCAAACTCCCTTAGGCTGGGCCGTCGTTGGCACAATTTGTCCTTTAGCCGAAGCTAACAAAGTACGTAAATTCAAAGGTATGAAAGCGTGCGCTTCGACCGAAACTTGCGATCACGATCATTTCTCTGCGCATCGTAAGTTCGCTCGCACGGTTGGCCAGAACGTATTCGCTGAACAGAGTGACGATGAAATGCTGGGACTTTCGACGGACAACAAGAAATTTCTCTCTCAGATACAGAATAACCTGAGCATAAACTCTGAAGAAATATAGAAACTCCGTTGCCGCTAAAGGAAGAGTCTGCAAAACTGCCAGAAAACAAAGGCGCCGTATATCGCCGCGAAATGGCCACCTTGCAACGATTGCGCAAGGAACCGCATAAGTTAGCGCAATGCCTAGATGCGATGCAAGCGAATATCGACGCAGGCCACGTAGAGCGCGTGCCAGTCGCCGAGCTCAAAACGAAAGACAAAGTTTGGTTTATTCCCGTATTTCCGGTAGCGCATCCGCGCAAGGGTAAAGTACGTTTAGTTTTCGATAGTGCGGCAACATTTCAAGGTCAAAGTTTGAATGTTTGCCTGCTGCCGGGCCCAGATCTAAATAACAGCCTACGTGGCGTTCTCACAAGATTCAGGGAGGGCACGGTAGGATTCGTTGCGGGCGTTCAGGCCATGTTTCATTCATTCTACGTGTCGCCCGAGCATAGAAATATGATGCGATTTTTCTGGATTGACGACAACGATCCTTCTAAATCATTGGTTCAGTTTAGAGCCAAGGTTCATATTTTTGGAAACCGCAGTATCCCGGCTATAGCGACTTTGTGCCTGCGGGAAGCTGCCAAGGCGTATGGGAATTGTTTCCTGGTTGAACAACAAAAATTAGTCGACCTTCAGTCAGATTTGGTAGCTAAAGCCCGCCAATACATTGGGCACAATTTTTATTTATGTTGACGACGGACTGGGTGCCGCCGACAATGCACTGGAGGCCATTGGTATTTTGAAAACCGCTCGTAAGCTCTTGTCAAAGTTCAACATTCGACTGCATAAAATTGTCTCTAACGATTCTAAGGTTTTGAAGGCGTTTCCCGAATGCGAGAGAGCCGAGGTCGTCGAGGAGGTCACCTTGACTGACTCAGTGTCCCAATCAGCTCTCGGAGTCACGTGACGTGTACCCAGTGACTCGTTGCATGTCGGCACCAGCATTCAAGACCGACCCTTCACGAAACGAGGTATACTGTCTACCATAAATTCAGTTTTTGATCCGCTTGGGGTCGTCGCTATGATTGTCTTGGCTGGCAGGTTGATTCAGAGAGAAATCTTGTCGCCCAGGGGAAGTAGCGCTCCCGAACTCGCAGCCTACGACTGGGATGACCCTTTACCCGACCGGTACAGTGACACGTGGAAAAGGTGGCTGTCGAGTCTGGCGGATATCGGTACGTTAAACCTCGTAGCTTTGCTTCATCGAGCTTTGGTAACATTCATTCGAGAACCTTGCACGTGTTTAGTGATGCATCTAATGACGCGGCTGGCTTCGTAATCTATCTGAAATGTTCCAATGCAGACGGTGAGACTTGGCCCTGTCAAAATTTTCGTGCCGATTAAGGTCGTTTTAGAGGAACTATATTCGGCTTAGGGGTGAATCAGGAGCAAGTCAGCCACGTAGGGTGTTTTGCTTCTATTTACCAGCCTCTTTTGAAAGTCAATTGCCCGGTAGGCCAAATCTGCGTAATATGATTAAAAAGAGCAGCTGGTCAAGCTTCGTCATGATGCCCCTGGTCAAACGCTGATGACGCTATCGCATTATGGGGCTGGTCAGATGCTGAACAAGGTAAACGCACGAACAATCGAAGTTCCCGCCATATGGGGATATGCGGGTGTGACGAACTAATCTTGTATAATAGCTAATTAATCGCGTCACCTCAAAGTTCGGATGGTCTAATTGTCACGTCCACCAATGACCGGAAATTAAATGCAACTTCCCTACTGGTTTTATCAGCAAGAGCTTGGACGGAGCGGATGATTACTCAAACAGACTTTCTTAAATTTATTTATTAAAGATAAACGGCAAATCGAAATTAAACAAATCAAACAGGTGCGGCATATGAATTTAACGCTAACAAATTAAATGCGGAGGAAGCTAAAGTGCGATGAGAGCAAAATGCGAGGAGAGAGCTGGAGCATTGAGATCTGAGAAAACGCACGATCCTAAAACAGAAAACAGAAAGTAAATATCTACGCATGACAAGTCGTTATACACACAAAAATCACGATATTCCATCAAGTATTCCAATCTAAATTTCACCACCAAAGCAGCAACTTACCCTGGCGTCTGAGTCAAAATCCTATAAGAGAGGAACCAGGAAGCAAGTCGGGATCGGCATAGTATCTGACGGCTATAATCAATTTAACACCGACGTCAGAGTCGGTCCTACTTAAACTTCGTAGTCTGACATACAGTAGTGGGAAATTTGCAGCAACACTTTATTACACTTCGGCTACGTAGGGTGTTTTGCTTCTATTTACCAGCCTCTTTTGGAAGTCAATTGCCCGGTAGGCCAAATCTGCGTAATATGATTAAAAAGAGCAGCTGGTCAAGCTTCGTCATGATGCCCCTGGTCAAACGCTGATGACGCTATCGCATTATGGGGCTGGTCAGATGCTGAACAAGGTAAACGCACGAACAATCGAAGTTCCCGCCATACGGGGATATGCGGGTATGTAGGGGTCTACCTCCCGCACCCCCCATCCGGACAGAGCATACCGTTGCAGCAATAGGAAGGCGCCAGTTTGAATCGAACCGTGAATCGATCAGTACGTAGTGAAGAGTGCTCAGTGCTCAATGCTTATCGAAATGGTACTATTATAGTTTTGTCTCATTCAGAGAGCTTTAAACAATTTGATGCTTTCAGAGAGCTTTAAACAATTTCCTTAAATTATGACGGATTTGACTGGAAAATTTAAAATATGAAGGAAAATTTGTTAAGTTTTTCCCACGAGTATTTTATTGACAATATGTAGTTGTATGGTGTATCTTTCACAATCACTTCTTTCAAAACGCAGCAATCATACGATGCAAGTTCTTTTTTCGACAAGAAGAGAAGATTTCATGCGGAATATGCTCTAAATCAGTTGTTATTTGATCAGTTCGTTGCAATAGGTACTTCTCAAGTTCTCGTCGGCAGGCGACATTCATCATGACTACGCATTTGTGTGTTCAAGATCAAGATTTTGGCTGCGGTTGAAATTTTTAACTTTGGGCATGTCGACACGAGCATGTTATTTAAGCTGCTCCTGTTCATATGCTTAAGGTTTTAATTTCTATAAATCAACGCGTCAACTGGATTAATTTGTGTCGTCGGAACTCGAAAGCTCACCACTGCCTAGGATGCTAGCCTACCTAACCAACTGACAACACTCGACACTACTGGGCAGTGGGCGGGCCAGCTGAACAGGATGGAACAGGTTGCAGAGCGTATGCCGATTATTCGCAAGTAAGTTAGTTGCTTTTCTTCTGTTCTATCTACTCCATTTCGTTGTATTATCAGGCTTCATTATGGAGTTACATTCAAGTATAAGGATGAATTTGGTTATTTCTGAAGAACTACAAATTATACGAAGATAGATTCAGAAAATTTTCATCGAGCAATATTAATTGGTATTAGACGTTAGGGTACGGCCAGACTAAAAGCGTTGGCGCGTACGTAGGCGTACGCGCGCTCACGCTGCGATATTATATGTATGTATTTCTACCAGAGTGGCCACATTAAACGCTTACAGGCTGAAGCTGCCTCAAGCGTACACACGCGTTGCTGCGCGGTGGAAAATCGACATTACTCTAGACAAATATTTCGGCGCGGACACGCGCGTGCAGTGTCCTTGAAGCAGCCATGAGAGACGGATGTCGAAGCATTGCTCTCGTCAGTTGAGGCGGTACCTGCAATCTGGGATGCCTCTCACCCACAACACAGTGATGGGACAAACATCAGCATCCACTGCCCAGTTAAAATTTTGAGCCGAGACCGGCGCCGGGTTTAGCCGGGCTGGTCGCGCTTTAGCAGGATGGAGCCGTGAAACAATAACCGGCCATCTATCCCTAAAACTGCGCTGCGCCATGGCTGATATAGAGACAAAATTCTAGCAGCTCGGCAGGGCCGGAACTCTGCG
>NW_025930788.1:0-503 GCF_000764305.2 Hyalella azteca
CCTTCAAGAACAGACTAGACGAAGCTATGCAGGAGCATATGTTAAGTCTTAAAATGCCTAGCAAATTACGGACCAGGAAATAAGTCCAGCAGCTATCCAAATCAATCGTCAGTTATGGAAAGATCGGGTTCCAAAGGCCGGTTCCCTTGTGAATCAAGGCACGAAAAATTCAAGAATCGGCAACAGGCCATGGGCCTATTTCTTCATTGCCGACACTTCCATTCTATTCTATTTTTTGCATTTTTAGCAATATTTTTTTCGAAGTTTTTCACTGCAGTGCGACAAACTTTTTTTAGCTTGATTTCGAGCTATGGCACACAGGTTATAATCAGACTCGCAGCGAGTTCGTAAATAACGCTTGTATGCTTCTTTCTTGGTCTTTAGCTGAATCTTAACTGTACTGTTCATCCACTGGGACTTTTTGACTCCTCCAAGCGTAATCTTGGGTACACAGGCATCAACTGCAGACATAACCGTGTCTATGAGAAACGACCATGAATCAG
>NW_025930789.1:0-507 GCF_000764305.2 Hyalella azteca
GGCTTATTATTTAGTCGGGTCTTAAGTGAGAATGTGCAGGATTTATCACCTCATCGCCGCTTGCTCAGTGTCCAGAAATATAGGGTGACGTACTGAAGTATTAAAAAATATAACTCAGTACTCACTGCAGTGAGTGACAGAGAGCGCATTTTCTCGTCGACAAAAACGTGAAGTCCAGGACGGACAAGTCACGGACGGACATGACGAGCACAATAGCGCCTTATTCCATAAATGAGAAAATGCGCTAAAAATCCGTCGGTGAATCGCTGGTGAAGCAGGGGCCATACTTTCAAAACTCGGTAAGTGAACGTAAGTATTTACGCTCTATTTTCTTGTCTATGATTGGTGGATTTTGCTTGAAATACCGTCTATGATTGGCTGATGAACTTACGATCTCTTAACTTTTTTCGAAAGTATTGGCCCTGGTTCTTGGGTCTGGTCAACACCGCGCAAAGGTACGTTGCCGGGGCCGAGGCAGCCGAAGTGGGGACCTTGGGGCCAGATAGG
>NW_025930790.1:0-2347 GCF_000764305.2 Hyalella azteca
GTCATATCAGTTTGCTTATTCAAACTTGTTATTACTTGTAAAAATTTTCCTGAATATAGGTAATAAAATGACAGCATCGAAAAAATTGCTTGTGCGTTAGCATGCACTATTGCCATCCCGTTTCGACACGGCCCATTCATTCTATTCGTAATCAATTTTATGAAATTAAATACACAGTTTTCAATGCCAATTGCTTTGTGGCATGGGTATTTTTTCATATTTCCTCTACTCCCAATTTAAACAGTTTGGTTAAGTTTGGCTAGGTTAGGTTCCACTCTTTTCCGTATTAATTGAAGACGAGAGCGAGAGGACGTGAATATAAAGAACATCGATACTGCTCAATGAGTATTAACATGTCTGCATTAAATTTCATATCTATTGATAACAAAAGGAGAAAAAAATCGTGCCGAAGTGGCGTCAAGATGGCTACGCTATACCATGCTTATGGGATGGCCCACACCAGGGTCGAATTCTAGGGGGGTTTTAAATGATCAATGGAACTGGCCAATCACAGCTGGAAAGCATGACATCATGATCCCATAACCAGTCACAACCTGGATACATAAGTCATGATCCTATTGACCAATCACAGTGTAGAAAGAATGACCTCTCAACCAATCACAGATGAGAGATGACATGACTCCGCCCACTCACTGATGGGAGATGACATGACTCCGCCCACTCACTGATGGGAGATGACATGACTCCGCCCACTTACTGATGGGAGATGACATGACTCCGCCCACTCACTGATGGGAGATGACATGACTCCGCCCACAGGTACATTCAAGCACTATATGTTAGAATTCCAGCCTGGCCCACACACTTCTGTCCGACCAGTTGCGTCAACAATTTTAGGATGAATTTTTTGGAAAGAATTTTCATAGCGGGTATAATAAGCATAATTAAGTAACTTCAATCATGATAAAGCTAAGAACAAAGCTATATACAGACAATATTTTTTGCGAGCGCTGTCAAAATTCATTTCAATTGTAACTAGCGCGATAGAAGCAAATTTGTAGCACGTTTCATGCACATTAGTTTTTATAATCAAAACCGAGCTTAACCTTTCCAACAACGAAGCGATTTATTCAAAATACGCTACTGCAAGCGTTAAGGGAATTATATATACCTATATATACACGTGGAAAACGTGCCATGAAAATTTGTCGTGTAAGTTTATCTTACAAATTTGTTCACCGAGTGTCGGATCGATATATCATTTGCGAAAAACCCCTCAACACAGTGTTTGCTCTAAATCAGGAATTAAATCGAAAGCAGAATTCGGAAGGGAAATCCGGATAGGCAAGCACTTGAACGTCTCCTCCTATGACAAACGCGCCAGTTATTTCTTTTCTGAACGAATGAACGTAAGCTAAATATGAACGGCCAATCATAGCTTGATGCGTGTTGTTGATATACGTGTTGTGTTGCTAGCTGCAGTCGCAGCCAGCCAGCAGTGCGTTTTGAACTGGCGCCGCATATGGTTGTCGATGCATGTACTTCCAGTCATGCACTGTCGTCTGCCTCGATTCTACTAGCATATGAGTCAGAGGTGTCTGGTGCGTAAAAACTAAGATTTTCTGTTAACTGATTTTAATGGATTGTATTATGATTGTTTAACATTCGCGTTCATAAATTTAGTCTGCAATGCATAGGCTTAATTAGCGTTCAGAAATGGGATGTTTACCCTAAAAAAAATGTGTTCTCGATTGCCACTAGTGTTTACCCTAATGCTCAAAGCCTAAAAAAAATGCACACAAACGACACCATTAAAAGCATACTTAGTTGATCATACCCTGAAAAAAAAGTCTTGCCTAGCATTAAATTATGGGCTTAGCCTAGTCTGCTTAGAGAACCTAACAACTAAACAACACAAAAATAGACATTTAATTGTCGATGTCGTTAATGGCTAAAATTCAATGCCCTCAATCAATGGTACTATGGTAGGTAGGCTAGGTTACTGTTATTCTAGGTACCGTAACCTTAGTACAATACACGATCACGTAATGGGACTGGTCTGGGGACAACTTCCCGGACAAGTATATGATCGTGAATATACTTGTGACTTGTCCAATGATTGTACACAGACTGGCAGGGAATTATTGTGAGTACTTATGCGTTTGCAAGAGCATCGACCGGTCCGGCTCAGCGGGGGGGGGGGGGAAGGGAATAACGAAAGTCTCATTTACGACTGGACTAACCCATTGAGCAACATTTTCTCAGTTATGGTCTCATAACAACTCAATTTTAAAATATGTACAGTTTCGAAGTTGATATAAGTAAATAAATAAATATTTGAACTGGGAAATTCCTTACTCTCTTACGTTGCTTCCAGATTTATATC
>NW_025930790.1:2524-16337 GCF_000764305.2 Hyalella azteca
ACTGCTGTCAAGGCTATGTTCCTTGTTGCGAACCGATTGTTGCATCCAGTCGCTTATATTGAAAATAAAATGATTTAAGCAAGTATTTCTTGCATCAGAGATAATTCAAAGTTTGCTAATGTTAACAGCATTATAATACATGCAGAAACGTAAATTTTTTTAGAGATATTTAAAATTTAGGCTCTATGACTTGTAAGTTGTATACTATACAGTCGAATGAGTCGATAGGATTTCAAGTGGATGCATTCAAATTCAAATTCGGTCCACCACGCCCCACGGCCAGTGTAGCTGTCAGCTGACTTTCTTCAGAAGTGCAAAAGCTTTTGCCGGTGAAGGTGTTTTACGATCGGTCCGTAAAGAAGCGTTGATCGGTTCAAAATGACATAAGAACAGGTTCTTTTGAATAACCTATGGATTGCCACCATGATTGTACAAGTATATTAATCAAATATTCAACACATCAAATTGACAGATGAATAACGCCGAAATATAGTTGATTGCACAACTCTAGTCATAGTGGCAAACCAGTGATTTTTTAGAATCGGTTAATTTTTAATTTCCTCATTTACTCAAGATTTTAACAGATTTCTTATGTATGATAATTCTGGTATCCAAGATACTTTACTGGTCTACTTATAGGACTCAAATATGAACTTGAGGAAGAGTCTAAAAAACTCTCTGCTTTGCCACTATGACTCTAGTTGAACGTCAAAGGCAACATCAACAAATGACGATAGCCCGACAGCTGACACACACTGACAACACAACTAGCAGCCAGCTTATCAGGCTACTCAGGCTGCCATGCAAGTGGGGGCGGTAGAGGGGGGAGAGGAACGAAGTTTCATCTACAATCTCGCGTGACATTTGAAGTACAACCGGACGTTAATTCACTTCAGTTTTTATAATGGTTATATATTCATTATTTACATTCGAAGTTTCAATTTTCCAGGAGTCGTCTATAGTGCAATTATAACCATGAATCTCGTAACTCATTGTTACCATTCATTTTCTTTACAAGCCCTTTACTAATTTCCATGATTACTCTGAACCCAATAGAAGGATTTGTTACTTCAAACCTCTACCACCTATTCTGTAGAAGCTTTAGTCATTCCAGCAAGGTTCCAGCATTCCAGAAAGTTTTTCCACCATCTTGACTCAGTGACATCTTGACAGTGACTTGCATGGCGCATTGTTGAGAACAGCTATATGTCGGTGAGATAATAACCGCAGTAATACTGCGTGAAGCTCGCAAACATCGCGCTAGTTACCCTCAAAGTGGAAAGAACGTGATGTAATAATATGCGTTTAAAAATTACTATTTAAAGACAACAGTTTTAAAGAGGCCAGTGTCTACGTTATTACACATGTACAATTAATTTTTTTTAATTTCTAAAATTTTATTCGCAAACAATTAAAAAATATATTTTTTGACTTCTAGGATTTATTTTTTTATTTTTTTTAATTATGTCAATTGATTCAAGCATTGTTTCCGATTTTACTCAAGTTTGCAAAATTTCAGATCGACTGGACAGGTAGAAGTGTGTTAAATGTCGATTATAAGATTTGCAGCAGACAAACAAACAACAAGAAGTGAAGTTAAAAAGAAGTGTTTTAAAAATGCAGTAAAATATTAATTGAGATACAAAGAGACGAAGTTTAATTAGAGAGGTCAAGCTTGTCATTGTTAACATCGATTACAATTAATATTTTTATACAGTATAAAAACATTTCAATTTTTCTGAATCATGTTACAATGCTTGTGTAGAAAGTTTTTAAAACAGAGAGCCCTGCTTGACTCTTAAAATCATCTGTGGCTCTACAAAAATATTTCTTATCACACGAAAGTCAAACCATTTAATTCGGGATAGATCATAGGTCATTTTTATACAATTCAGCAATGTACAAAATCAATATTCTTTATGGCATTTTCTTGGATTTTTTCAATATTATGATTATAATTTATGACAGAGCTATTGATTGACAGTAAGTCGGCATTTACGATCGGTTTCAACATGTACAAGGAAAAAATATCCGAAGCATTAAGGAACTTTATCATCAATACTGTACTTGGTACAGTACAAAACAAAGTCCTCGAAGTAATAGAATAGAATAGAAGTGTCGGCGCTGAAGAAATAGGCCCATGGCCTGTTGCCGATTCTTGAACTTTTCGTGACTTGATTCACAAGGGATCCGGCCTTTGGAACCCGATCTTTCCATAGCTGACGATTGATTGAGATAGCTGCTGGACTTATTGCCTGGTCCGTAATTTGCTAGGCATTTTAAGACTGAACATATGCTCCTGCATAGCTGCATTCAAGCTAACTAAGTACGCTTGAATTGAGAGGCGAAACTTTTAACAAAGACACGTGAAAACGACCGCGGTCTAATATCCATTCAAGTGATGCGGGCCGAACATATAGGGAGTTAAAATAGAATATGTTTTGGAATAGCAGTTATAACATTTTCGAACTCAAAATGTGTTTCCACTCTATTTTTACTGTGTGCGCTTATATTTATTCCTATGAATACATATTAGAAACAAATGGCACAATTAAGAGTTTACTTCTTACTTAGTATAATTAAAATTCTAGAACGTAAATTCTGTTTTTTTTTCGTAAGCTTTTAAATTAATCGCACCAAAGCTTCATATGGTATAGTTATGGGTGGCCTAGTGGTTAAAAGTTCAGAGTATCAGGACTGGCGCAGAGAGGCGCGGGTTCGATCCCAGCTCTGTGCGTCAGTTTCTGGTCAGAATCGGCGAGAAGGCCGGGCGGTTAAGCACAGCAGAATTGTAGCAGTGAGTTGCGAGTTCGAGACCGCATAATGCTGTGAATGTTCTGCAATGTTAAGAATTGGCGACAGGCCTACGGCCTAATAAACGCTGAAACCGCTATTAAATAATCTCAAGATCATGGATACAGGTAAGAGGTGTTCAGTTATTCATGGATAACTGAATCCATGTAGACGTTTATTCAAATAAGAAGGATTCAGGTATACATGGATACATGGATTCAGGTAGGAGGGAGATATGGTCAAGTTTCACTAAATAATCTCAAGATCATGGATACATGTAAGATGTATTCAATATTACACGTCCGCACCCAGAAAATGGAATGGCTTTAAATGCCCAAATATTGACACTTTCGTACCAGCAACACGTGCAGAGAGCAGAATTTGTACTGACACGCCCTTTAGCCGGGCCAAACTGGGTCAGAATGACCCACACAAGTGCAAAACGTGCATGGCGGTCTGAATAAAATATCATTTCTTGCTCTGAATTTGATGTTGACAAGCCCAATTTAGAATGTAACTATAATTTCCTGGTAGACTCACGATACCTTAAGCTATAATTTGTTAGTGTGTGTGCATGTGTCCAGTCACAACCGAGTATAGGATGATCAAAGCAACCCGCCCACTCATTGAAATGCTTGAGACTTTGTCCAAGTTTACATGAACTAAGACTCATGTGGGTAAACCTGGCCCAGTCTGACACGTCAACGTGTGCAGACAGTTATACGCTCGCTTTAGGCTCGTGTTATTACTAAGAAAGTGTGCCTAAAAAGAAAGTGTGCCTAAAGTCTAACACGTCAACGTGTGTAGACAGTTATACGCTCGCTTTAGGCTCGTGTTATTACTATGAAAGTGTGTCATAATTTGGATATATAAGACGCCTTTATTTTAATGTGCTAGCCAGATAGTATAGAATCTTTGTTTGCTGTGTAAGTACAGAGCAGTTAAATGTGTCAAAATTTTGATGAATATAAAACGCGTTTATTGTAATGTGTTGGCTAGACAGTGTAGATTCTTCCTTTGCTGTGCAGGTAGAGAGCAGTTAATGTGCTTGCTAGACGGTGTAGAATCTTCCTTTGCTGTGCAGGTACAGAGCAGTTAATGTGCTTGCTAGACAGTGTAGAATCTTCCTTTGCTGTGCAGGTAGAGAGCAGTTAGCACCCACAGCGTGGTGCCCCACAAACACTCAGCGAGCAAGGCGGCGTGGGTTCTCATGGGTCCTATGATGTAGTGCCAGGGGAACAGGTTGTACGTAACCATGTGGCCGACGTACAGGAAAATGCTGTTCATTCCTGTTGGGGATGGAGTACGTAAAGTTGTGAACGAGCTCGCGCCTGGTATATAACTAAATATAAAGAAGCGAAAAATGTTTATTCTGAAGAAAATTTCACGTATTGGGGCGGCAGCAACTACCGTTAATGTCACTAACTTCGCAATAGCTCTAACATCGACGGCCTTAAAAAGAAACGATCTATTATGTTAAAAATCAGAGCCTAGACTTTCTAGGGTGATCGAAAAATTTCTTGGTTAATATGTGGCAATCGAACTTTGCAGGTCGCGATTTTGACCAATATTATGCAGTTTTATTGACGAGCGATGAATTAAGTGCAGTAGTAGCTGCAGAGGCGAATAATGTGGCATTGGCAGTACAGGTACATAAAAAAATTGAGATGTATCATGACAGATGAATTATTTTTTTCAAAAAGGGATAGTGTTAGCAGAAAATATTTTAGAAATTGTAATATTGATTCGGAGCAGCACTGCACTAACCAGCTTGGTAGAGCACTGCACTAACCAGCTTGGTAGAGCAACACTGCACAAACCAGCTTGGTAGAACACTGTACTAACAAGCTTGATATAGCAGCACTGCACTAGCCAGCTTGATAGAGAAGCTATGCACTAACCTGCTTGGTAGAGCACTGTACTATCCAGCTTGATATAGCAGTACTGTACTAACCAGCATGGTAAAGCATCACTGCACTAATTAGCTTGGTAGAGCACTGCACTAACCAGCTTGGTAGAGCACTGCACTAACCGGCTTGGTAGAGCACTGCACTAACCTGCTTGGTAGAGCACTGCACTAACCTGCTTGGTAGAGCGGAGCACCACTCCACAGCCGCCACACGTCCACCAGAAGGTAGCTCAGACAGAGCAGCAAGAAGGCGAAGCAGGATGTCACCAGGACGTAGGAGAGCGACCTGTGCACAACAAACAAGCTTATGGCATCAGGGGCCATACTTCAAAACTCGCTAAGTGAACGTAAGTACTTACGCTCTATTTCTTGTCTATGATTGGTGGATTTTGCTTGAAAGGCCTTCAATGATTGGCTGATGAACTTACGATCACTCAACTTTTTTTTTAAAGTATGGGCCCTGGTCTCATTAGATCATACATATTTGAGGCCTGTTTCGTGTGCAATTGTATGAAGATATTATAAGTCTTCATAAACGTTAGTCGGACACAACCTAAGCAACAAATTAACGCGAATAGAGCGTAGCATAAACCTTATGATTTAAACTATAGTATCCGCAGAAATAAAAGAGATGTCAATTACAGAAAGAGACTGTAGCGAGATGAAGACATGGACCGTTTATGTATATAGGGGAGCAGTACACATTTTACATGAAATAAACATAAGTTTTGCGCAATTTCTGGTAAAAAGTGAAACAATGTGACTTGTCCCAAAATCTGTAAGAACTTATCGGTCGGACACAAGCTACACACTACCACCAGAGGGAAATATCACCACAAGTTCTTGTTGACTTCACCTCAAGTTCTTGTTATCACCACAAGTTCTCATTGACAGAAATCTCACCACAAGTTCTTGTTATCACCACAAGTTCTTATAGACAGAAATCTCACCACAAGTTCTTGTTGACAGGAACAGGCGCGTCCTGCTGTCCTGCGTAGCACAGCACCGCGCCGAGGGCCCCGGTAACAGCGCCCCAGACAAGCCACCTCACCAGCCGCTGCTTGTGCTCCTTGTGGTGATGCAGGACGTTGCCGGCCACCACCCCTAGAAACACCTGCACTATCGACAGCATCGAACCTGCACATTTAAAAAGCTTCATTATAAAAAATGTACGGAGATGTTTTATTAGCGCATTTTATCATTTATGGAAAATAAAGGCGCTATATTGTGCCCTCCATGTCCGTCCGTCTGTCTGTCCGTCCGTCTGTCTGTCTGTCCGTCCGTGACTTCACGTTTTCGTCGACGAGAAAATGCACTCTTTCACTCACTTCAGTGAGTACTGAGATATATTTTTTTATAATTAAACATATTGTGGTCTCTTAGGTTTTTGTAGTGAACGCCTTCTTAGTTGAATACTTTAGCTTCCTGGGAAAATACATATCTTTTGTTTGATTCTGGTTTTGAATAAATGAAATAGTATTGCCTGAATGACAAGACTGACCATGGGTCAACATGCTCCCAATTCAAATTTCATTCCACAAATCGTGAATAATTCATTTCCTTTTGAAGTGCGTATTTCTCTCGAACAGATTTGTGAATTCCATTATGATGTCAAGCTTGATGACAGACACTCTCTCCGGCCTGTTGTTAGCATAACTGAGACAACTCAGCTTTATGACTCAAGGAGCGAGGAGCCTAACAGTAAGACGGAACTATACAACATAAGGGCTTTAGCCAAAATCGAATCAAAATTGTTCTACACGATTCCAAGTATGAACGCGTTCAAGAACAGACTAGATAAAGCTATGGAAAAATATATGTTCAGATTTGAAATGCCTAAAGTGCGTATTTCTCTCGAACAGATTTGTGAATTCCATTATGATGTCAAGCTTGATGACAGACACTCTCTCCCGCCTGTTGTTATAACAACTGAGACAACTCAGCTTTATGAGCCAAGGAGCGAGGAGCCTTTATCAGTAAAACTGAACTATACGACATAAGGGCTTTAGCCAAAATCGAATCAAAATCATTCTATACCTAAAAAATTCTATCCGACAAATAAGATTTTAGTAATTTTTCAACGTTTAATCGAGGTAAAAAAAATCTCTTACCGAGAACGCCTTCAGGATCAAAAGGCCCCGAGTGATAGACAGTTTTGGCTGTGGGGTTCTGGTAGATGTGGGCCACCCCCAGCAGCCAGCGGTCCACGTAGCCCGTGGCTCCCCCAATACAATCAGGCCGCGGGCTACCATCGCTATCCATGAGGCTTAAGCCTCCAGGGCCAAGATATCCTCTGAATTAAGGAGTTGAAATGGTGAGCCGTGAAATTAAATATCATATTAAGCCTATATATAGGCTTAATATGATAGGCTTAGTATATGTTATAACTTATAGATAGGCCCATGGTCTATATATACGGTATGCCGACACTTCTATTCTATTCTATTCCAACAACGATTGAACGAGCGAAACAGCGAGAATTCGAAAGAAAATTTGGAACTATAAATTTTACATTTTCTTTACTGTATAAAAAATTGAACCGAGTAGATTCATGATCATTTTTTTAAATCGCAAATGTATAGAACACGAATAAAGAGTGATAACGACATTTAAAATAAGACCAAATAGAAATATGATTTATTAGGTTGTTGATGTCTCATTGATTTATAGGAGGACTGAAATTCAGGATTTTAAGAAACATCTTGATTGAAATAAGTGCTGAAAACTAATAGTGCAGGGAAGCTTACGTCGGGCATTGAGGCACCGGCAAGAAGAAGATGAGTGCCGTGTGGACGAGGACAAACAGGATGTATATAACCCACTGGTAAGAGAGACTTACTACGTCACTCATGGCCTCACCGCATTTGTTCTGAAATATATAAAGACTGATATAGGACCTCAAAAGAAGTGATAGATGATGAAACTAAACTGATGGCGCAAGCATATCTTTAATTAACTCTATTCACCACAGGAAAAATTCTCGTATTGCAAATCATTTACAATGGGATGATAATATACCTCATCGAAACTATGGACAAACTTAAAAAATATTAAATCGTATCAAGTTCCAATGAATAATTGACTAGATTTAAACAACTGAGCAAACTTAATTCTCTTAAATCGCACAAGTTAACAAAAGCAGTTAGTATAGTATAGTCTCTTCGGCGTTGAAGAATAGACCCGCATAGGCCTGTCACCAATTTATTTTTATTTATTTACTTTTTGATTACATATATTTGGTCTCTTAGGTTTTTGTTAACGAGTCCCAGGTTTTTGTTAACGAGTCCTAGGTTTTTGTTAACGAGTCCTAGGTTTTTGTTAACGAGTCCCAGGTTTTTGTTAACGAGTCCCAGGTTTTTGTTAACGAGTCCTAGGTTTTTGTTAACGAGATCTATAATTTGCACCTGCAAGGCGGCCGGCTCCGGACATAGGACCATGACGGAGGCGACGACGAGGTAAGCTACAGCGAAGCGCTGCAGCACGCCAGGGACGCGGTACTGGGCCAGCGTCACCCACCCGCCCAGCGAGTTCAGAATGATGCCCAGGGCGAAGAGCTTTAGGGACCTCTGTATGGTGGAGTATAGTGAATGATTAGTGAATCTAAGTAGATGATAAGAAACAACGAGTGAATCTAAGTAGATCATAAGAAACAATCAGTGAATCTAAGTCGATGATAAAAAAGATGATAGCATGCGGTACTGGGAGAACGTCAGCAACCCGCACAGGGAGTTTAGAATGCTGCCCAGTGCCCAGACTTCAGGACCTGCTGCCCTAGACCAACATGTCAAGTTAACTGTAGACTAAGGCAATATCCGGTCGCTATAAATTCAGGTATGATGAATAATTAGTGAATTTATGTCGAAAATGAGAAATGATTCAGTGAAACTTAGGTGATAATAAAATACAAATTAAATATAAGGTGAAATAATCAGTGAATATCTTGTAATGAGAAATAAAAATTTAATCTGAGGTCAAGAAATGTATCGCTATTCTTTGAGGGTGGTGGACGATGGAATAGGATTTAATATTGTTCAAGTGGTGGCTGCGATATATTTCCTCAAATCTTAGGCAATACTGAACCTGTTAGTGTTGATCCAGATCTAAATAAACGCTAATCGAGGATCGGTTAATTCAAGTTCGAAAATCTGCGCAAGGATATATTTTTAGCGCATTTTCTCATTTATGGAAAAAATGCACTATAGTGCTCGCCATGTCCGTCCGTCCGTCTGTCTGTCTGTCTGTCTGTCCGTCTGTCCGTCCGTCTGTCCATGACCTCAAGTTCTCGTCGACCAGAAAATGTGCTCTCTGTCACTCACTGCAGTGAGTACTGAGTTATATTTTTTGTTATTGACGTGATCTGATCCACTGCCAAAGCATCTGAACAACACTATATAAGATCCTACATTGAATTTGATGCTTGAACATGATTTATAGGGCAAAGACCTCGAACAATAAAAATTCAAAATATATGCGAATTGGAGCTTTTTCTCAATCACTGTCAAATTTAAAGCAGAGAAATTTTTGTTTTTAATTATGCTCAGCATGCCGCTTGTACCAAGATCACCTTGTAAATCTTGAAGATCATCTTGTGTTTGGGCACCCCACGCTTGGCCCCCGACCTCACCCCCATGGGGATGCACACGCCCATGATCCACATGAACCTGTACGAATAGAGACGTTAATAAGCCTTATTTGCAGCCTTAATAAGCCTTATTTGCAGCCTTAATAAGCCTTATTTTCAGCTTTAAGAAGCCTTATTTGCAGCCTTAATAAGCCTGATTTACAGCCATAATTAGCCTTATTTACAGCTATAATTAACCTTATTTTCAGCTATAATTAACCTTATTTTCAGCTTTATTAACCTTATTTTCAGCCTTCATAAGCCTTATTTTCATGGACCAGGACCAGATGAATCGAAAAATCGTGGGCCTCAATGGAAATGTTTCACTGAAACTTTGCAGTTGTATATTATAACTATCCCAATTTTCCGAAGATCTAAAATATAATAAATTTTATTATAATTGTTAGTTTAGGCAATCAAGGGAACGAAGGGGAGCGACCCTCTGTCGAACGAATCATAATATTGTAATTCATATTCCTGCATAAATTATCGAAAAATTTCAAATCGCTGAAAAATAGCCGCAAAAATGTTTAATGGTATTATCAGATGGACCTAAATATATTGAGGCAAGAACCTAAAAGTTTTAATATGTTTTGTTCGCCAGCTGCGGACTGGGGCTTGAATAAATACCAGGGGAAGACGAGGTCCGCCAGCAGCAGCCCGTCCCACGTCGCGTGGTCGAAGAACCAATAATGACCGCCCCCATAGTTGACGAAGATCATGAGCACGATACTGAGCCTGGGGGAGAGGAATATTATGAGTATGATATTGAGTGATTTATGAAACAAATAGTTTCGCCAATTAATGACTTAAAATATGAATGTTGAATCGAACTTTCAATTATCATTTGCAAAATTAGCAAACAAGAATCTCAGTGGTAAACACAATAGCACTGAAGTGAGTCCTCACATTTTTGAAAGATAACGGAAAGTTAAAAAATTATTTTGAGAGTGAGGAGAGTTATGGGCGGTAACGTTTGCAAGATCTCCATTTCCATGATGAAAATTTAACTGGTTGAAATTTCAAAGAATCGTTTTTAATATGTCTGGATTTTTTTTTCTCGTGAAATGGGACAGTCGTACGTTTATATTTCCAGGCTATAAACAAAGGTGGAGCAGATGTTACATCGATGCCAATATCAGAATGTATTCAATATTAAAATGTATTACGATAAATTGATACCAATACTTTAAATAATTACATGCACTCACCCTCGGAACGTGTCGAGGGCCTTTACCCTCGCTTTCTTCGGCGCGCTCTTCCCTCCTCTGTCCTGCACGGACAAGTCAATATCCTCCTGTCCGCAGGAACACCAACGATTATCCGACATTTACTGGCACCAGGGCATATACTTTCAAAAAAAGTTGAGAGATCGTAAGTTCATCAGCCAATCATTGACGGCCTTTCAAGCAAAATCCACCAATCAGAGACAAGAAAGTGGAGCGTAAGTACTTACGTTCACTTAGCGAGTTTTGAAAGTATGGCCCTTGATCGTCCAAGAATTCTCCACATTGCTCAACACTTGGTAAATACATCGTCACTCAGCAGCCCCAGGCACGAAGTTAAATTAAATTATATTTATACGCAGGTGTATGCACATAGTTAACATGAATGTTTCGACCGCCCATGTCGATAAGGACTATTTCGAACTCCCTACTTATGATATTTTTAGCGCATTTTCTCATTTATGGAAAAATGCATTATTGGGCTTGCCATGTCCGTCCGTCCGTCCGTCCGTGACTTCAAGTTTTCGTCGACGAGAAAATGCGCTCTCTGTCACTCACTGCAGTGAGTACTGAATTATTTTTTTCTTTGTAAGTGACATATCTGAAATTATGTTGTGCTCATTCTTCGAATCGGTTGCTCTTAATAGATGGCCCACTGCAAGTGAACATAAGATCTACCAGAAAAAAACAGAATTACAGATGTCAGTGAAAAAAGTGTGCCATTTCCATCGTTCAGGTTTCTTACTGCAATGATCGTCAATATTTAAAACGTTATGCAAAGGCGTCCGGGAGCGTTAGGGATGTCACTGTAGTGCAATCGAGGTATTTTTAGCTCAGTTAATTTATAATTGCCTAATCTAGTTCAAAATGTCGCTCTATATCCAATTGGGTTATTTATTAGTGGACCTAGTCCCTCCCTAGGGAGGGTGATGGGGACTACGCCTCTGTCTTAAGCGCTGTTAGGCAAAGGCTTCCGTCATTGTTAACTGTGCAAGTGCGTTGCCATGTTTTAGTCCTTACCAGCACGAAACTTGAAATATAAATGAATTTAATATCGAAAATAATGAAAACCAAATTAGCGGAACGGAAAAAACTCTAAAATTAGCATTAAATAATTGTTACTACAAAAATGATAATCGCTTATTTATATATATTGACACTATTCCCTAACAAAAGTCAACAAGAAAGTGTCGTGTGCCAAGATGCAGGGCTACACTCACGGTTGAAATATTAATTCAACCCTGGCAACACTCACGGTCGAGTCGTCCATGCGGCAACATGTCGAGTCGTTCATAGTAACCTCGTACACCCCAAACTCTCCCAGCGAAATGTTCTCCAGAGAGCAGTGGGATCTGTAGGAAAATTTTCTCTTAAGAGTAATCTTGCGACTATTTGATGTTAGGCTTTTCGCACCAAAAAATCATCTTCTGATATACTTATTCCCAGTATATTTTACATTTGTTCTCATGCAATTCGCGACGCAGTAATGAGTGGTTTCCAACAACCTGTCACGAATGATGATGTATAACGGGCGAATATGTGCTATATATCAGAGGTGGGCAGTAGCGCGCTACATGTAGCGGTAGCGGCGCTACATTCAAGCAATTGTAGTGGTAGCGGTAGCGCCCGCTACATATTTAAGTAGCGATACGAAGTTTTGCCGCTACAGTGCTATCGCTACATTTATAGATAAAGCCTTTAGATTTTACTTAATAGTATTAAATATTATTTAAAAACCAGCATGATACATACACAGAGGAGGGCAGTAGCGCGATAAATGTAGCGGTAGCGGTAGCGGCGCTACATTTAAGCAATTATAGCGGTAGCGCCCGCTACATTTAGAGCATGTAGCGGTAGCGGTAGCGGCTGCTACATTTCAAAGTAGCGCTGCCCAGCTCTGGCTATATTGACGGGGAACATTAGTGTGACAGATGAACATTTATCGGTCACCACAGTACATAGAATGCATCACAGTCGCGCGACTTGCACCGTTCAGAGAGCGCATTTAATATAATTCAGCATGCAATCGACTTATACCAATTATTTATGTGCTTACATACCTAACAATAATATATGAACGATTCTGATGGCATTTAACTAACATACAGACATCTTAACTCACACCAATACTTCACAATCTGATTACTATAATGATGTTAACATGTACTTAACTTCATTATTATAAAACAAACTTGAGACTAAAATAAATTAGAGCTCACGACTGATTGTAGTTTGTGTTGGCAGGATCGAAGTACGTCGCGTTCACGTATCGTTCATACGGTACGAGTCGTTCATACGAGTCGTTCATACGGTACGAGTCGTTCATACGGCAACACTCACGGTCGAGTCGTTCATACGGCAACACTCACAGTCGAGTCGTTCATACGGCAACATGTCGCCAGCCCCGAGTGCTGCACTCGCCGCACCAGCGCCGGCACGAGCGTCACCAGCAACATCAGCACCACGTACACCGCACACGCGATGATCATGCCTGGCTTACGGGGGTTAAAGTATAATTAATGAGAATCTTGCATTAATGAATATTTATTTGAAAACTTCTGAAAATAATGATAATTAAGTCAATTTTACCTCTGTTTTTTTCATTGCCGTTACTAATTAGTCATGTTTACCTTTGCTTAGAGGTCATGCTGTCATTTTATAGAGATTTTTAAAGCAATTGAAAGATAGAGATGAAGAGCCAAATGGTTCTTAATGTTACGCAAGTGAGATGATTGCAAAGAAAAAAGTATATCAGAGGCAGTGGCTTAATTGGGTTTGACCCTGAAAATTTCACTGTGAAGGTTATTCTCGGCGGCAGAGTGACGTGAAATTTGGTTTCCACATTCAAAGCGATTACTGATCGAGGCTTATATCCCCCAAAATAGGAATAGTTAAAATAGTTTTACTGTTCCATGCCCAACTAACTAGAAAGGAAGAGTTCTACATAGATTCCATCCAATATTACATTGTGACTTGCAATGAAAGTATTTCAAAAAAGTTTAAATTTGAACTCAAATAAATTTAATGTAGACTATTTAAAAGCCATTCCCAATGGCCCAAAAGCCATTCCCAATGGCTGGGAATGGCCCAAAAGCCATTTCCAATGGCTGGTTAAGACGTAACAACTCACCGCCATAAATGAAGACAGGTTCCTTGTGGGTGGAGATCGAGCAGGCAGCGGTGGACACTGTAACCTCGTACACCCCAAACTCTCCCAGCGAAATGTTCTCCAGAGAGCAGTGGGATCTGTAGGAAAATTTTCTC
>NW_025930791.1:0-280 GCF_000764305.2 Hyalella azteca
TCACCATCTTCCCCCCTCTTCACTATTCATCTCACTCCCTCTCTCCCTTACCTATTCACTATATATTTGTCATGCCTCGTCTCGCGATCTTCCAATTTCTTGCCCTCTCATCTATTTCCAGTCGTATTTATTTTCATGTATCAATCAAATTGTTCCTTTACATCGTCTTTTTTCATTTTGTGTCTCTCATTCTTCATTATTGTGTCCGAAAATGTCGCATTTGTATTACCATTGAAGAAAATTATCAGCTTGACATGACTTCAGTGAACTTTAAATTAGA
>NW_025930792.1:0-8437 GCF_000764305.2 Hyalella azteca
TGCATCAATTGTGTGTTGCAGTGTAACCTGTTGCACTGTAAGCATTGCTGTGGGGCTGCTGCATCAATTGCGTGTTGCAGCAAATATTTATGGTAGTTCTTCGATATTTACAATCGGTCAAGGAAAAACTCTGGAAACTTCACAACACGTAAACATTGCTGCGTGTGGTCCAATATTAGCTGCTTGACTTAAATTAAAAAATTAAAGCATTAATTTCTGATTATAAACCAATTTTGAATTCCTCCTAACCTCAATTCGAGGGCCAATTGGAGTGATAAATACCGTACTAATAAATTAGTCTTGTGACGATGTATACTTATGATAATGAAACAAAGATGCATGGAGTTACAGTACCAACCACTTAATTATCTCGGCTTCATTATCATTCATTATCAACAAGGCTTTGTAATAATTCGGCTTCGTGCTTCAATCTCAAAAATTTTCATTCAGAGTATCAGGTTTCTATCTGCCATATCTCGCCGGAATAACGAATGGAAATAACAAATTTTTCTTCGTCGAGCTTAGTTCTGTATAATAATATTACATTATGAACTCTGTCTAACGTCGGCTAGAGTTGTTGCATTGCGATTGCTAGCATCGCAAAAGTAATTGAAAGCCCCGAATAATTCATCATGGATTTGCACAAATGTGCGGGCGGATATCAGAACGACGATATATCGCCCTTTATGAAGGTATATGTATGGCCACCGATGATACGCCCCTGCGTTACCAACAGAGCTGAGCACGACTGTGACGTGGTCGCATCACGCCCTTTAATGGAAGTTTGGATTGAATTTGGCCGCGCGACAGATTTGCGGGCGGTGCGGAACCGACAGGCTGGTTTTACAACGGACGCTTTTATGCAGGCATTAAGAACTAAAGTCACAATGCGAGAGATGAAACATTTTCGGGACTTGAAACATTTTCGGGTTGAAACCTTTGCGGGACTTGTAACATTTTCGGGTTGAAACCTTTGCGGGACTTGAAACATTTTCGGGTTGAAACCTTTGCGGGACTTGTAACATTTTCGGGTTGAAACCTTTGCGGGACTTGNTCCCGGCCTGATGACGACTCTAAAATGGAATGACAAGGTCCTGACGTGGCCTCATGTGTCGCAATCCCGGCCTGATGACGACTCTAAAATGGAATGACAAGGTCCTGACGTGGCCTCATGTGTCGCAATCCCGGCCTGATGACGACTCTAAAATGGAATGACAAGGTCCTGACGTGGCCTCATGTGTCGCAATCCCGGCCTGATGACGACTCTAAAATGGAATGACAAGGTCCTGACGTGGCCTCATGTGTCGCAATCCCGGCCTGATGACGACTCTAAAATGGAATGACAAGGTCCTGACGTGGCCTCATGTGTCGCAATCCCGGCCTGATGACGACTCTAAAATGGAATGACAAGGTCCTGACGTGGCCTCATGTGTCGCAATCCCGGCCTGATGACGACTCTAAAATGGAATGACAAGGTCCTGACGTGGCCTCATGTGTCGCAATCCCGGCCTGATGACGACTCTAAAATGGAATGACAAGGTCCTGACGTGGCCTCATGTGTCGCAATCCCGGCCTGATGACGACTCTAAAATGGAATGACAAGGTCCTGACGTGGCCTCATGTGCCGCTATCCCGAGCTGATGACGGCCCTAAAATGGCATGACAAGGTCCTGATGTGGCCTCAAGTGTCGTAATCCCGGCTTGATGACGGCTCTAAAATGGCATGACAGGGTCCTGATGTGGCCTCATGTGCCGCTATCCCGGGCTGATGACGGCCCTAAAATGGTATGGCAGGGTGCTGTGGAGGGCTAATGTGCCACATATGCAGTCCAGAGGCCATAATTTCAAAACTCGTTAAGTGAATGTAAGCACTTACGCTCTATTTTCTTGTCTATGATTGGTGAATTTTGCTTGAAAGGCCGTCAACGATTGGTTGATAAACTTACGATCTCTTAACTTTTTTTAAAGTATAGGTCCAGGCCTGCTACGGATTAGATGGACATCGTAAGTACGCTTGCGTTGTGTAAGTGATGGCTTGCTTTGCAGTTACTTGCACGTGTTCGAAATAAATCGTGAGTCATCAATTATTGAAGATTTTCCAACGAGTCGAAAGCCATTCATACGGTCCAACTGATTGAAAATATACGCAGAAAAATGGATAATTGTACCGAATGTACAGTAAATAACTTGTGTATCTTAAACGAAGTTTGGGAAAGAATATCGCCGTGATCCCAAGCTCATATTCATCTTTCAGTTATTGAACGTGATTGACTGCTTAATCAGTAATGCTTAGCATTGAATNTTATTACTTGCTTTGTTGTTCTTGTCTTCGTTTTGTCGTTGCTCATAATTTTTAATTTTTTTCACTAATTTTTGTATATATTTTACATAATATATTTTTCGGGATAATGAAGAGCGTTTTAATTATTTATTATTGAATAATATTGATTTCGCGAATGTTGATTTTCTTTTAACATTCGTTCCTATCCGTAGATAATACTTCCGCTGCTTTGGAGTTTGGACCGAGTTTCTTCAATATTTTTCTCGTTGAAAATTGTTTCATTAGCTCTTGCATTCTTATACGTACGTAGCATTTCGAGGAATTTATTCTTTTTGGAATTATATTTTTTACTTTTAGCTTAAAATTTCAAATAAATTATGGAGTGTTTGCTTATAACGTTTTCTTTTATATTAAAACTTTTGTCCCCTGATAGATTGTTTTCTCGCCTCTTCTCTTTCTTATTGCAGTTCTGATCGCATTGTTGTCCAGGAGGAGTAAAACATTTTTTTACAATCTGAAGACCAGCCGAGCTGAAACCCTGACAGCTCTGGCCTGTGAATGGCAGCTGAAGGTTCACTTCCTAACAAGTTAACAGGATTTGAATGCATACAGCACTTACGTACAACTTGCAGGATTTTTTCGACAGTTTTGTATGCAGATTGCAGATACCCGACGTCACTGCGGTGTGATAATATAAATACATTTACCCAGGATGTATTGAAATGATCTCAAGTATTATGAGGAAAGTGGCCGTTGATTTAAACGTTTATCGGTGTTATCCATGCAATAAAGATGCTTCTTAGTTCGTGTCAAGTTTTTTTAAAGCTCCTCGTCGTGTTGCGTGTACATACTTCGCTTCTTTGTTTTGATTCTCGTTCTCACTGCGAAATGTGGCTTGAAATCATGATAATTTTCTGCAAGCTGCTTGAATTGTCTTTACGCTACTTAAATTCTCCATGAGGAACAGATCTAAAACTACTCGAGGTTAAATCAACTATTCAAATGCATTTTACGTAACCTTTTTCCAAACATCCATTTTGAGTCATCCATCCAAGACCTTCACAACGCTGTTTGCTGCGAACATGGCAGCGTTCCCCCAACGTTTCACCAGAGCTGTGAACAACGCTGCCCAGGTGCATGAATGTTTGGCCACGAGGCAGTTATGTGTACCGGATACATCGGTTACCGATATTATAGTATCTTGAAGTCGTTGAGTCATAGCGAGCACATCACAAAAGCTCGGACGACTTCCTTTAAGCGCTAGGATCTTGAAGCGCCTCTTCTGCCGCCGCTCGGCATCGACGGTCGATATCGGGCTCTTGAAGCCCGAGTGCTGCCGCTGCCCTGGGCCGTTTGATAGGCCGTTTTCTTAACTCGTTACCAACCGATTATTTATTTCTGATATTTCGGTAGTAATCACACAATGAATAACAGGATACATTTGTATGCGCTGGCTGCAAATGGCCCGTTCATTGCTGAATTCGGTACCGCCCCATCTGTGTTGGTAGATGGATTGCATGCTGGGATTCAGTGGTGTGTGTTGCCAATAAAGGTTAGTACATAATCAGTCTAATGGATTGTACTTGTACCCTATTTAAATTTGAATTTTCATATTTTGACCAACAATAAGTATGAAATAAGTTAGGTACGATCCTGAAGATAAATTGTAAAGAATCTCGTTTATTTTTATATCTGTAGTAAAGCGAGCTCATCGTTTCTCTGTTGACTCCCGAAGCTTCGCTGTTTGTGTACGTTGAAAATTTCTCAACAAAAATGCAAGCGGCTTGAATTTGTGTGACATATTTGAATTGTAACAAATCTCCTTGAGACACTTTAAAGTTGAAACAAGTTTCTTGATTGAGTATTGATCGTTGGTCGCCTGTAAACCGCCGATGTTCGAGTTTGATGGACAAGTAGACAGAGTGACATTTTGTTCGTGAAAAAATTAACTTTTCTGCTGAGTTTATTGGCGACATGGAGGCGAGCGTCACGAACAGGCGAGCTGCTGAGTCTGACGTCGAGTTTAATTTTTATAGCATTAATTCTATCATCAAAGTTCGTCGCGGTTTCCATGTTTTTCGCATGGATGAAGCGCTGCCATCTATAAATTATTGACTTTAAAAATTTGTAATATACATATTAGTTCGGCTACAATTCAGCCAAGAAGAACGTGGCGAGATGCATGCCAAGTTTAGCCCCATGCTCCTCAAAGTTCTGTCAAAAAATTTTCAACTTTGAATGATCAGAAATAAGTTAGATATTGTCAGATATTTCCGTACAAATCCTCGTCGTCTAATGATTTCTAAGCAATTATCTTTACTATCAATAAAATTTTTAAGCTACTTCACTGTTTATGGGATTTGTACGTGTTATAGCATTATAATGTCTCAATAATCTCCTTCTGAATTTGTTGTATGTTTATCGACGTTCTCCTTACCGCAAAGGAGTTACATTACGCCTTCAAAACATTGAACCTTCAATGTTTCACACAATACTATACATTCACGTTGATATATCCCTGCGTTCAAATCTAGCATAGACCTACATCCAAACTTGCGACTGAACGCTCGTCACAATAGCGCTTCTATACAAGACATTGCCAGCGCCATTCACTGAAGAGCAATGTCCCTGCCTGCCGCTCACCGCTGGCCCCGATTGATACGGAGTCCCGGGGGCGGTGTTCACCACGCGAGTTGGGATCCATTATACAGACGTCTTGGATTGAACGTTCCATCCGTTTATTGAATTGTTTATTAAACTAATTCTTAATTAAATATGTGTTTTGTTACCTTTAGCTAAACCTCAGCCGTGAATGTCATCATGCGTGAGGTTTATGACTGATACGGATTATTGTTACTTATTAGTCAACCAATTTACACCTTAATTTTAACTAATGTTCCATGACAATCTGAAGGTAACTCAAGGCGTCAGATCTCTTGGCTCAAGGAATTTCAGCCGTGGGTCTACTAAAGCAGGGTAGCAAAGGCAGGTTCCAATTCCCGTGTGAATTTATTCAATACAGGCGACCTAAAACGTTATCTGCAAAAAGATAAAAAAAAAATGATTTACAATTTGGCCTACTCCTTACAGATTTAAATGACGGCAAATTGATGAATTCAATATCGGATTCTTGACAATTTTTATGAATACATAATGGCTGGGCAAAGTACTACTCATAATGTATCACCGAATGCATAACTGTGAGTATTTCATATGGATACGCATACTGAATCGTTAACACTGAAATTTAGAGCAAAACGAATTCACAAAAAAGTAATCTAATGGTCACAGAATTTGCACTCACGAGGATTGCGGCTCTATCGTATAATGGCCTGAATGAACAGTGGACACTGGACAGAGATGGAACGCAGCACAGCCATCCTCCTTATCAAAGTAAACAATGACGTGCAAAGGAATAACGCTGAGACGTGTATATAGCGTCTATAAACTGAAGGTAGAAATTTATCGGAGGAATATTGTAAGATGTGAAACAGAAATGGACATTGGGATAGTTTTATCCGTATCTTGAATGTAAATAACTAAACCTATCAAAAATGAGCATATCGCGAGCGCGACACAAACGTTCTGTAATTTTTAGAGTTTTAGATGTTTTAGTATTGAGCTAAATTTATATGAATGCATTGCAGCCTTTCTATGTAAGAATAAGGTAGTTTATTTAGTATCTAAGCCTCTTTTGCAACTTGATCGGCTATCCGCATTAGCAGAAAACCTAAGCTTACTTTCCATGGTCTAATTCAAGCTCATGTCAATAATCGCGCACTTATTACCATTGATCTGCAATCATTAATTATATTATCATCATCGTATCCCACTGCACAAGTGTTTGTTTAATCATGGTTCGGACTGTAATTAATTGGCATGAGGCCAGCCAGATCGAGGACCTATATCTCTGTGTCTTGCTGCCCGGTGCTATAATGTCAGCCAGATAGCCTATAGCTCTGTGTCTTGCTGCCCGGTGCTATAATGTCAGCCAGAGAGCTTTGAGCTCTGTGTCTTGCTGCCCGGTGCTATATGTGTCAGCCAGAAAGCCTATAGCTCTGTGTCTTGCTGCCCGGTGCTATAGTGTCAGCCAGAGAGCCTATAGCTCTGTGTCTTGCTGCCCGGTGTTATAGTGTCAGCCAGAGAGTCTTGAACACGCTGTGTCTTACTGCCCGGTGTTATAGTGTCAGCCAGAGAGTCTTGAACACGCTGTGTCTTGCTGCCCGGTGTTATAGTGTCAGCCAGAGAGTCTTGAACACGCTGTGTCTTGCTGCCCGGTGTTATATTGAACACGCTGTGTCTTGCTGCCCGGTGTTATAGTGTCAGCCAGAGAGTCTTGAACACGCTGTGTCTTGCTGCCCGGTGTTATAATGTCAGCCAGAGAGCCTTGAGCTCTGTGTCTTGCTGCCCGGTGCTATAGTGTCAGCCAGAGAGCCTTGAGCGCGCTGTATCTTGCTGCCCGGTGCAGTGATGTCAGCCAGGGATCCTGTATCTCTCTGTATCTTTGCTTTCAGTCCAACTTTAGTCATTTATACGACTCTCTGATGCGTATCTTCAAGCTTTTTTACCCCTGGGAGTTTATAAGCCCAGACACTGGAGGAGGGCATCATTTGCGTGTTGCAGTGTAACCTGTTGGCAGGAGAAACATCGCTGTGGGCTTGCTGCATTAAATTATTGTGTGTTGCAGTGTAACCTGCTGCACTGTAAGCATTGCTGTGGGGCTGCTGCATCAATTGCGTGTTGCAGTGTAACCTGTTGCACTGTAAGCATTGCTGTGGGGCTGCTGCATCAATTGTGTGTTGCAGTGTAACCTGTTGCACTGTAAGCATTGCTGTGGGGTTGCNACCTTTGCGGGACTTGTAACATTTTCGGGTTGAAACCTTTGCGGGACTTGAAACATTTTCGGGTTGAAACCTTTGCGGGACTTGTAACATTTTCGGGTTGAAACCTTTGCGGGACTTGAAACATTTTCGGGTTGAAACCTTTGCGGGACTTGTAACATTTTCGGGTTGAAACCTTTGCGGGACTTGAAACATTTTCGGGTTGAAACCTTTGCGGGACTTGTAACATTTTCGGGTTGAAACCTTTGCGGGACTTGAAACATTTTCGGGTTGAAACCTTTGCGGGACTTGTAACATTTTCGGGTTGAAACCTTTGCGGGACTTGAAACATTTTCGGGTTGAAACCTTTGCGGGACTTGTAACATTTTCGGGTTGAAACCTTTGCGGGACAGGGACTTGAAACTTTTTCGGAGCTTGAAACATTTTCGGGACTTGAAACATGTTTTTGAATCGAGACATCTTCGGGTTTGGAAACATTTTTGGGACATGAAACATTTTCGGGACTTGAAGCATTTTAGGGACTAGAAAATTCCTGAGTTTTTAACCCGATATTAATTGACTAGAGAGGATCGAAACGGGATTTGTTCGCGCGAATATTGATCGATGTTAACTATGAAGCAATTACAATTGTACTTGTTATAATCGTTCTATGCTGGCGCTTTCTCGAATGAGCGGCGTATTGAATTAGAGCTCGCGCTATCTCAAGATGAGCGGCAGCATTGAATTAGAGCTCGCGCTATCTCGAGATGAGCGGCAGTATTGAATTAGAGCCCGCGCTATCTCGATATGAGCGGCAGTATTGAATTAGAGCTCGCGCTATCTCGATATGAGCGGCAGTATTGAATTAGAGCTCGCGCTATCTCGATATGAGCGGCAGTATTGAATTAGAGCTCGCGCTATCTCGAGATGAGCGGCAGCCTTGAATTAGAGCCCGCGCTATCTCGAGATGAGCGGCAGTATTGAATTAGAGCTCGCGCTATCTCGAGATAAACGCTGCTTTCCCTTGCCCGCATTTAGCGATCGCCGGAACGTCGCGCGGATCTCGCCAAATCTCCGGGGAAATTTCCCGGGATTTTTCGCCTGTTCCTAAAAGCATTTCCGAGCCGCAAAGTTCGCCTCGCCGGCGACATTCAAATCTTGCGGGGCGACGAGACTGGCGCGTGGCAAGCGGGATGTGTTGGTGTGTAGTGTTGTGTTGGTGTGTAGTGATGTGTTGGTGTGTAGTTTTGTGTTGATGTGTAGTGTTGTGTTGGTGTGTAGTGTTGTGTTGGTGTGTAGTGTTGTGTTGGTGTGTACTGTTGTGTTGGTGTGTAGT